>NW_028225179.1:42324566-42484566 GCF_052327205.1 Somniosus microcephalus
TCCCTCACCCCCTCCCTCACCCCCTCCCTCCCTCCCTCACCCCCCTCCCTCACCCCCTCCCTCCCTCCCTCACCCCCTCCCCTCCCTCCCTCACCCCCTCCCTCACACCCTCCCTCCCCTCCCTCACCCCCTCCCTCTCTCCCTCACCCCCTCCCCTCCCCCCTCCCTCCCTCCCTCCCTCCCTCACCCCCCCTCCCTCCCTCACCCCCTCCCTCCCTCCCTCACCCCCTCCCTCCCTCCCTCACCCCCTCCCTCCCCCCCTCCCTCCCTCACCCCCTCCCTCCCTCCATCACCCCCTCCCTCCCTCCCTCCATCCCTCACCCCCTCCCTCCCTCCCTCACCCCCTCCCTCCCTCACCCCCTCCCTCACCCCCTCCCTCACCCCCTCCCTCCCTCCCTCACCCCCTCCCTCCCTCCCTCCCTCACCCCCTCCCTCGCTGCCTCACCCCCTCCCTCCCTCACCCCCTCCCTCACCCCCTCCCTCACCCCCTCCCTCCCTCCCTCACCCCCTCCCTCCCTCCCTCAGCCCCTCCCTCCCTCCCTCACCCCCTCCGTCCCTCCCTCACCCCCTCCCTCCCTCACCCCCTCCCTCCCTCACCCCCCTCACTCACCCCCTCCCTCCCTCACCCCCTCCCACCCTCCCTCCCTCACACCCTCCCTCCCTCTCTCCCTCCCCCCCTCCCTCCCTCCCTCCCACCCCCCTCCCTCCCTGCCTCCCTCCCTCACCCCCTCCCTCCCTCACCCCCTCCCTCACCCCTCCCTCCCTCCCTCACCCCCTCCCTCCCTCCCTCACCATCTCCCTCCCTCCCTCACCCCCTCCCTCCCACCCTCACCCCCTCCCTCCCTCCCTCACCCCCTCCCTCCCTCACCCCCTCCCTCCCGCACCCCCTCCCTCCCTCACCCCCTCCCTCCCTCCCTCAACCCCTCCCTCCCTCACCCCCTCCCTCCCTCACCCCCTCCCTCCCTCACCCCCACCCCCTCCCTCCCTCACCCCCACCCCCTCCCTCCCTCACCCCCTCCCTCCCTCACCCCCTCCCTCCCTCCCTCACCCCCTCCCTCCCTCACCCCCTCCCTCCCTCCCTCACCCCCTCCCTCCCTCCCTCACTCCCTCCCTCCCTCACTCCCTCCCTCCCTCACTCCCTCACTCCCTCCCTCCCTCCCTCACCCCCTCCCTCCCTCACCCCCTCCCTCCCTCCCTCACCCCCTCCCTCCCTCCCTCCCTCACCCCCTCCCTCCCTCCCTCACCCCCTCCCTCCCTCACCCCCTCCCTCCCTCCCTCACCCCCTCCCTCCCTCCCTCACTCCCTCCCTCCCTCACTCCCTCCCTCCCTCACTCCCTCACTCCCTCCCTCCCTCCCTCACCCCCTCCCTCACTCCCTCCCTCCCTCACTCCCTCCCTCCCTCCCTCACCCCCTCCCTCCCTCCCTCACCCCCTCCCTCCCTCCCTCACCCCCTCCCTCACCCCCCTCCCTCACCCCCTCCCTCCCTCCCTCACCCCCTCCCTACCTCACCCCCTCCCTCAACCCCTCCCTCCCTCACCCCCTCCCTCCCTCCCTCACCCCCTCCCTCCCTCCCTCACCCCCTCCCTCCCTCACCCCCACCCCCTCCCTCCCTCACCCCCACCCCCTCCCTCCCTCACCCCCACCCTCTCCCTCCCTCACCCCCACCCCCTCCCTCCCTCACCCCCTCCCCCTCCCTCCCTCACCCCCTCCCTCCCTCACCCCCTCCCCTCCCTCACCCCCTCCCCTCCCTCACCCCCTCCCCTCCCTCCCTCACCTCCCTCCCTCACCCCCTCCCCTCCCTCCCTCACCCCCTCCCCTCCCTCCCTCACCCCCTCCCTCCCTCCCTCACCCCCTCCCTCCCTCCCCCCCTCCCTCACTCCTCCCTCCCTCCCTCCCTCACCCCCTCCCTCACCCCCTCCCTCCCTCCCTCCCTCACCCCCTCCCTCCCTCCCTCCCTCACCCCCTCCCTCCCTCCCTCCCTCACCCCCTCCATCCCTCACTCCCTCCCTCCCTCCCTCACCCCCCTCCCTCCCTCCCTCACCCCCTCCCTCCCTCCCTCACTCCCTCCCTCACCCCCTCCCTCCCTCCCTCACCCCCTCCCTCCCTCACCCCCTCCCTCCCTCCCTCACCCCCTCCCTCCCACCCTCAGCCCCTCCCTCACCCCCTCACGCCCTCCCTCACTCCCTCCCTCCCTCCCTCACCCCCTCCCTCCCTCCCTCCCTCACCCCCTCCCTCCCTCCCTCACTCCCTCCCTCCCTCACCCCCTCCCTCCCTCCCTCCCCCCCTCCCTCCCTCCCTCACCCCCCCCTCCCTCCCTCCCTCACCCCCTCCCTCCCTCCCTCACCCCCTCACCCCTCCCTCCCTCACCCCCTCCCTCCCTCACCCCCTCCCTCCCTCACCCCCTCCCTCCCTCACCCCCCCCCTCACCCCCCCTCCCTCCCTCACCCCCCCTCCCTCCCTCACCCCCCCCTCCCTCCCTCACCCACAATTCACAATTCAAATCGCTTTATTGGCATGATAAGTTACATCATATGTTGCCAAAGCATCAAAATACATTTATGGTTTAGCACATAAACGCAGTTCTATTCATACAGTGTATAAACAGGTATATCCCTGAGTGTATAAATATACATTCGCATTGTTTATATATATTCTTTTCTTAGTTTACTGGTTGTCCCTCTGTTCATGGCAAGCTGTAACATAGTGTGCCGCCAGTGTTATACAGCTTCTCTCCTCTCCCAGTAGGAATGGGAGTTTTTGGTTGTCATTCAGATTTCTGAAATCAGGGCATATTTGTGAGAATTTTTGGTAGAAATTCTCCCTGATGCCCTGATATTTTCCACAAGCTGTGAGGAAGTGCATCTCTGTCTCCACCACTCCCTGACTGCAGTGAGAGCATATCCTGTCCTCTCTTGGCAGCCTGGTCTGCCTGTGTCTGCCTTTTTCGATCGCTAGGCTATGTTCGCTAAGTCTGTACCTTGTCAAGGTTCTTCTCAGTTTGTTATCCTTTACCATGGTCAGGTAATCAGCTATGTTGTATTGTCTGTTTAGGGCCAAGTAGCAATTGAGTTTGCTTTGGGTTTTTGTTGTTTCTGCCCAATATGTCAGATATTTTTCCTTTTGCTTTGCGACGATTGTGTTGGGTCGAATTCTTTGTGTTACCCTGTCACTGTCCTGGGGCTGGTCATTGTTAGTATTGTTAGTAGTTACTTCACTGAGTCCCAGGACTAGTTGACTGAGGGTATTCTTCTTTATGGTCAGCTCTTGGCATTTCAGGGCGTCGTAGTGATAGCATTGGGGATTGCTCATTTGTAGGTGATTCCAAAATTTGGTGGCTCTTTTTTGGATAGTGATTATTAATGGATATTGGCCTAGTTCCGCCCTGCATGCATTGTTTACTGTTTTCCTTTGAGTCCGGAGGATACTTTTACAGAATTCTGCATGTAGGATCTCAATTGGGTGTTTGTCCCATTTTGCAAATTCTTGTTGAGTTAGCGGTCCCCATACCTCACTGCCATAGAGTGCAATTGGTTCAATTACTGATTTGAAAATTTTGAGCCAAATGCTAATTGGGATTTCTATTTGGATTGATTTTTTGATGGCATAGAAAGCCCTTCTTGCTTTCTCTTTCAGTTCATTCACAGCCAGTTTGAAGTTTCCCGTAGAACTGATTTTTAAGCCCAAGTATGTGTAGTGAGTGGTTTGTTCAATTTTGGTTGTTCCTACTGTGAAATTTATTTTGGGTCCCTGATGTTTGGATCTTTGCTGGAACACAAGGACTTTGGTTTTTTGGGGATTTATTGTCAGGGCCCAAGTCTGGCAGTACGACTCCAGCAGGTCCAGGTTTTGCTGTAGCCCCTCTTTAGTAGGTGACAGCAGAACCAGGTCGTCTGCATAGAGGAGGAATTTAACCTTGGATTCATATAGGGTGAGGCCGGGTGCTGTAGATTGTTCAAGTAGTTTTGCCAATCCATTTATGTAAATATTAAAGAGTGTCGGTGAGATTAGCGAGCCCTGCGTCACCCCCCGCCCCTGTGGGAAGTATTTTGTTTGTTTGTCTCCAATTTTAACTGCACATTTGTTGTTTGTATACATTGATTTAATTACATCATATGTTTTCCCTCCTACCCCACTTTCGATAAGTTTCAGGAATAAACCGTCATGCCAGATGGAGTCGAAAGCCTTCTGGAAATCTACAAAGCATGCGTAGATTTTGCTTTTGTTATGGTGAACGTGTTTGTCAATTAGGGTCTGTAGGGTGAAGATATGATCGGATGTTCTATAGTTTGGCAGGAATCCAATTTGGCTTTTACTCAAGACATTGTGCTCCTCAAGGAAGTTTATAATCTTTTGTTTATGATGCTACAGAATACCTTCCCCAGGTTACTGTTTACACAGATGCCTCGATAGTTGTTTGGGTCGATTTTGTCCCCACTTTTGTATATGGGCGTTATGAGTCCTTTGTTCCAGATATCAGGGAAATAACCGACACTCAGAACCAAGTTGAAGAGTTTTAGGATAGCCAGTTTCATTTTGTTGTCTGTGTGTTTAATCATCTCGTTTAGTATGCCGTCTGTCCCGCAGGCTTTTCCTGGTCACAGGTCCTTGAGTTTTTCAAGAAGTTCTTTTTCTGTTATTATGGCGTCCAGCGGGTTTTGGTTATCTTTTATGGCCATTTCTAGCTTTTCCAGTTTTTTGCATATTTGGTGTTGCTCTGGTCTTAGTGTGTTTTTCTGGTATAATTTTTCAAAGTGGTTTACCCATGTGTCCCCATTTTGAATGGCCAAATCGTCATGTTGTTTTTTGTGTAGTTTTTTCAAGTTTTCCCAGAAACAATTGGAATCAATGGATTCCTCCATGGAGCTGAGTGTATTCTTAATATATTGCTCTTTTTTGGTTCTGAGTGTGTTTCTGTATTGTGTTAGTGTCTGACAATAAGTAAGGCGTAGTTCCTCGTTTTCTGGATGCCTGTGTTTTTGGTTTGATATTTTTCGAAGTTTTTTCCTCATGTTATGGCAATCTCGGTCAAACCATTTTTCATAGTTTTTTGTTTTGGGTTTGTTCTTGCGAGCTTTCAAGTTTGCATTTGTTGCCAAATTATCAAAAATATTGTTTAGTTTACTAACTGCCCGGTTTACGCCTTCTTTATTGTGAGTGTATATGTTATCCAGAAAGGTGTCTAAGAGAGCTTGAGTTGATGCATTGCTAATTGTTTTCTGGTATTTTTCCGTGTCGTTTTTGGCCCATCTGTACGATGTTTTGGTGTTGTACAGTTTACTGGGTTGTGTTTCTATGTTGTTTGTTTCTGTCTTTTTGAGGAACATAGTAATTTGACTGTGATCTGACAGTGTTGTTTGTGGTTTGACTGTGAATGCTCTGAAAGAGGATGGGTCTAAGTCTGTAATCATATAGTCTACTGTGCTGCAGCCAAGAGGTGAGCAATAGGTCGATCTTCCTAGGAGGTCTCCTATGAACCTACCATTGACAATGTACAGACCCAGGTTTTGACAGAGCTGTAGTAGCTGTTTTCCGTTGGTATTTGACTGCTTGTCGCAGTTATGCCTGTATGGAAGGGAAGGGATGTCAAAGTGGTTATTCCCGAAAACGTAATTGTTTCCCTGATTATTGGTGAGGTCTGGTTCTTCGCCCGTTCTTGAATTGAGGTCCCCACAGATCAACACGTTCCCCTAGGCCTGGTATTGGATAATTTCCCCCTCCATGTTGGAGAAGGTGTCCTCTTTAAAGTACGGGGAATCGATTGGAGGGATATAAAGTGCGCAAATGTAAACATCTTGGGTGTTTGAGATAATCTCCCTCTCAAGTTTGAGCCACATATGGTTTTCGCCCTTTTTTATAAATTTGATGTAATTCTTAAGTTCTGTTTTAAACCAGATCAGTATGCCTCCGGAGTCTCTGCCTTGGGTTACACTTGGTAATTTATTGGAGGGGACCACCAGCTCAGTGTACCCTTGGGGACAGCCAGTGTGTCCTTTTCCTTTATACCAAGTTTCCTGTAAAATGATAATATCTTGGTCTTTAGTTTCATCTATGAACTCTGGGGTCCTACTTTTCACTTCTCGCAGTGAAGAGCGTAGACCTTGGATATTCCAGGTCGAAATATATAAGGATTTCATGTTAAGTTTGATCTTTTACTATGATAGGTTAAAGAGTGGTACGTGTTTGTCGTGTCTAAGTGTGGGAAAAAAAAGATCACATCAGTTGTCTACAAAAGTTAATACAATTTGGTTACAGTTCTTTCTATTAATTAGTCCTTGATCCATAAGGCGGAAGTAGATGCTGCTGCACATCTGCTTATTGTCTCTTAATGGATTGTTTCTGTCTGAGGTATTGCGTACATCCTGTGCATCTCTCCCTCTGTCTGGCTGGGAGCAGTCCTATTCCCCTGTGGGACAGGAGTGGTGCAGGTCTGATATTGTTGTTTTGCATGGGGATCCTCTCTGGTCTCGGTTGGTGTGTTGGTGGTCCTTGTAGTGTTCCTGATATGTACCCCGCTGATCTCTGGTGGTCGGGGGGGGTCCTCTTGGAGTCTGGGTATGGACCCGGTTAAAAGCGACGTTCTTCAGGGCTTTAGCAAAGATCGATATTCTTTGCCTTTGGATGTGGACGTGGTCGTAAAGACATTCCTCATCGAGGGTGGGGTGTTGGGCCAGGTGTACGTTGTGGTTTGATTCGCAGTCTCTTGCTATGCTCCCCCTCTCCCCTCCCTCCCCCTCCCCCTCTCCCTCCCTCCCCCTCCCCCTCTCCCTCCCTCCCCCTCCCCCTCTCCCTCCCCCTCCCTCCCCCTCTCCCTCCCTCTCCCTCCCCCTCTCCCTCTCCCTCGTTCAGCCCCTCCCTCCCTCCCTCGTTCAGCCCCTCCCTCGTTCAGCCCCTCCCTCCCTCCCTCGTTCAGCCCCTCCCTCGTTCAGCCCCTCCCTCCCTCCCTCGTTCAGCCCCTCCCTCGTTCAGCCCCTCCCTCCCTCGTTCAGCCCCTCCCTCCCTCCCTCCCTCGTTCAGCCCCTCCCTCTCCTTGACTCGCCCAAGGCAGCACGCTGCGATAAAGACACACCAGTGCAAGGACAGCCAGTCTGTGTTGAAGTAGAAGGTTCTGTATTTGCTTTCACTTCTGCTACAGTTTTATCTAGCGCAGGGGGCACAGTCTGTAACGCACGTGCACATTTTATTTTTAGGCGCATTCCGTTCGGGAAACCGAGAAGTTGCGTGAGTGCCTGAAAGGCAGAAGTAGCCAGTTCCGGACGAGAGATAACGTTAACATTTGGGCAACAAAGGAAGCAGGTCAGCACTTGGCCCCTTCAAACTCCCGTGCCCAACAACTCTTGTCAAGACATGCCCACTCTTGCAGGGATGTCGCAACGCTGAAGGTGTGGTGAATCGAAATTCCCCAGAACACTCTACAAGCTAAAAAGACACTGGCTGGAATAACCCAGCCTCCGTTAACCGCTTTCCAAGGACTAATGCCGCCCGGGACTTTGTTCCAAAAGAGAGGTGTGGCATTTCTATAGCGCCTTTCACGACCTCATTGAAACTTATAAAATTCTGACAGGACTGGACAGACTAGATGCAGGAAGGATGTTCCTGATGGTCGGGGAGTCCAGAACCAGGGGTCACAGTCTAAGGATAAGGGGTAAGCCATTTAGGACAGAGATGAGGAGGAATTTCTTCACCCAGAGAGTGGTGAACCTGTGGAATTCTCTACCACAGAAGGCAGTAGAGGGCAATTCATTAAATATATTCAAGAATGAGTTGGATATATTTCTTGAGGCTAAAGGGATCAAGGGATATGGGGAGAAGGCAGGGACAGGGTACTGATTTTGGATGATCAGCTATGATCGCATTGAATGGCGGAGCAGGCTCGAGGGGCCGAATGGCCGACTCCTGCTCCTATCTTCTATGTTTCTGTGACCTCAGGACGTCGCAAAGTGCTTCACAGCCAATGAAGTGCTTCTGAAGTGTGATCGCTGTTGTAATGTGGGAAACGCGGCAGCCAAACTGCGCACAGCAAGCTCCCACAAACAGCAATGTGATAATGACCAGATCATCTGTTTTGAGTAATGTTCATTGAGGGATAAATATTGGCCCCAGGACACCGGGGAGAATTCGCCCCTGCTCTTCTTCCAAACATTTATGTCCACCTGAGAGAACTCGGTTGAACGTGTAGACACCAGAGAGTGTACAGATATCTCCCTGAGGGAGAGGGGACTGAGAGACACCAGTCAGTGTACAGATATCTCCCTGAGAGAGAGGGGCTGAGAGACACCAGTCAGTGTACAGATATCTCCCTGAGGGAGAGGGGACTGAGAGACACCAGTCAGTGTACAGATATCTCCCCGAGGGAGAGGGGACTGAGAGACACCAGTCAGTGTACAGATATCTCCCTGAGGGAGAGGGGACTGAGAGACACCAGAGAGTGTACAGATATCTCCCTGAGGGAGAGGGGACTGAGAGACACCAGTCAGTGTACAGATATCTCCCTGAGGGAGAGGGGACTGAGAGACACCAGAGAGTGTACAGATATCTCCCTGAGGGAGAGGGGACTGAGAGACACCAGTCAGTGTACAGATATCTCCCCGAGGGAGAGGGGACTGAGAGACACCAGTCAGTGTACAGATATCTCCCTGAGGGAGAGGGGACTGAGAGACACCAGTCAGTGTACAGATATCTCCCTGAGAGAGAGGGGACTGAGAGACACCAGTCAGTGTACAGATATCTCCCTGAGGGAGAGGGGACTGAGAGACACCAGAGAGTGTACAGATATCTCCCTGAGGGAGAGGGGACTGAGAGACACCAGTCAGTGTACAGATATCTCCCTGAGGGAGAGGGGACTGAGAGACACCAGTCAGTGTACAGATATCTCCCTGAGAGAGAGGGACTGAGAGACACCAGTCAGTGTACAGATATCTCCCTGAGGGAGAGGGGACTGAGAGACACCAGTCAGTGTACAGATATCTCCCTGAGGGAGAGGGGACTGAGAGACACCAGTCAGTGTACAGATATCTCCCTGAGAGAGAGGGGACTGAGAGATACCAGTCAGTGTACAGATATCTCCCTGAGAGAGAGGGACTGAGAGACACCAGTCAGTGTACAGATATCTCCCTGAGAGAGAGGGACTGAGACACCAGTCAGTGTACAGATATCTCCCTGAGAGAGGGACTGAGAGACACCAGTCAGTGTACAGATATCTCCCTGAGGGAGAGGGGACTGAGAGACACCAGTCAGTGTACAGATATCTCCCTGAGAGACACCAGTCAGTGTACAGATATCTCCCTGAGGGAGAGGGGACTGAGCGACACCAGTCAGTGTACAGATATCTCCCTGAGAGAGGGACTGAGAGACACCAGTCAGTGTACAGGTATCTCCCTGAGAGAGAGGGACTGAGAGACACCAGTCAGTGTACAGATATCTCCCTGAGGGAGAGGGGACTGAGAGACACCAGTCAGTGTACAGATATCTCCCTGAGGGAGAGGGGACTGAGAGACACCAGTCAGTGTACAGATATCTCCCTGAGGGAGAGGGGACTGAGAGACACCAGTCAGTGTACAGATATCTCCCTGAGGGAGAGGGGACTGAGAGACACCAGTCAGTGTACAGATATCTCCCTGAGAGAGAGGGACTGAGAGACACCAGTCAGTGTACAGATATCTCCCTGAGGGAGAGGGGACTGAGAGACACCAGTCAGTGTACAGATATCTCCCTGAGGGAGAGGGGACTGAGAGACACCAGTCAGTGTACAGATATCTCCCTGAGAGAGAGGGGACTGAGAGATACCAGTCAGTGTACAGATATCTCCCTGAGAGAAAGGGACTGAGAGACACCAGTCAGTGTACAGATATCTCCCTGAGAGAGAGGGACTGAGACACCAGTCAGTGTACAGATATCTCCCTGAGAGAGGGACTGAGAGACACCAGTCAGTGTACAGATATCTCCCTGAGGGAGAGGGGACTGAGAGACACCAGTCAGTGTACAGATATCTCCCTGAGAGAGAGGGGACTGAGAGACACCAGTCAGTGTACAGATATCTCCCTGAGGGAGAGGGGACTGAGCGACACCAGTCAGTGTACAGATATCTCCCTGAGAGAGGGACTGAGAGACACCAGTCAGTGTACAGATATCTCCCTGAGAGAGAGGGACTGAGAGACACCAGTCAGTGTACAGATATCTCCCTGAGGGAGAGGGGACTGAGAGACACCAGTCAGTGTACAGATATCTCCCTGAGAGAGAGGGGACTGAGAGACACCAGTCAGTGTACAGATATCTCCCTGAGAGAGGGGGGACTGAGAGACACCAGTCAGTGTACAGATATCTCCCTGAGAGAGGGGACTGAGAGACACCAGTCAGTGTACAGATATCTCCCTGAGAGAGGGACTGAGAGACACCAGTCAGTGTACAGATATCTCCCTGAGAGAGAGGGGACTGAGAGATACCAGTCAGTGTACAGATATCTCCCTGAGAGAAAGGGACTGAGAGACACCAGTCAGTGTACAGATATCTCCCTGAGAGAGGGGGGACTGAGAGACACCAGTCAGTGTACAGATATCTCCCTGAGAGAGGGGACTGAGAGACACCAGTCAGTGTACAGCTATCTCCCTGAGAGAGGGACTGAGAGACACCAGTCAGTGTACAGATATCTCCCTGAGGGAGAGGGGACTGAGAGAC
This sequence comes from Somniosus microcephalus, assembly GCF_052327205.1. NCBI lineage: Eukaryota > Metazoa > Chordata > Chondrichthyes > Squaliformes > Somniosidae > Somniosus > Somniosus microcephalus. The sequence goes on from NW_028225179.1 coordinate 42,335,238, forward strand.
ACCAGTCAGTGTACAGATATCTCCCTGAGAGAGAGGGGACTGAGAGACACCAGTCAGTGTACAGATATCTCCCTGAGAGGGGGGACTGAGAGACACCAGTCAGTGTACAGATATCTCCCTGAGAGAGGGGACTGAGAGACACCAGTCAGTGTACAGATATCTCCCTGAGAGAGGGGACTGAGAGACACCAGTCAGTGTACAGATATCTCCCTGAGAGAGAGGGAACTGAGAGACACCAGTCAGTGTACAGATATCTCCCTGAGAGAGAGGGGACTGAGAGACACCAGTCAGTGTACAGATATCTCCCTGAGAGAGGGGACTGAGAGACACCAGTCAGTGTACAGATATCTCCCTGAGGGAGAGGGACTGAGAGACACCAGTCAGTGTACAGATATCTCCCTGAGAGAGAGGGAACTGAGAGACACCAGTCAGTGTACAGATATCTCCCTGAGAGAGCGGGGACTGAGAGACACCAGTCAGTGTACAGATATCTCCCTGAGAGAGAGGGACTGAGGGACACCAGTCAGTGTACAGATATCTCCCTGAGGGAGAGGGGACTGAGAGACACCAGTCAGTGTACAGATATCTCCCTGAGGGAGAGGGACTGAGAGACACCAGTCAGTGTACAGATATCTCCCTGAGAGAGAGGGAACTGAGAGACACCAGTCAGTGTACAGATATCTCCCTGAGAGAGGGGACTGAGAGACACCAGTCAGTGTACAGATATCTCCCTGAGAGAGGGACTGAGAGACACCAGTCAGTGTACAGATATCTCCCTGAGGGAGAGGGGACTGAGAGACACCAGTCAGTGTACAGATATCTCCCTGAGAGAGAGGGGACTGAGAGACACCAGTCAGTGTACAGATATCTCCCTGAGAGGGGGGACTGAGAGACACCAGTCAGTGTACAGATATCTCCCTGAGAGAGGGGACTGAGAGACACCAGTCAGTGTACAGATATCTCCCTGAGAGAGGGGACTGAGAGACACCAGTCAGTGTACAGATATCTCCCTGAGAGAGAGGGAACTGAGAGACACCAGTCAGTGTACAGATATCTCCCTGAGAGAGAGGGGACTGAGAGACACCTGTCAGTGTACAGATATCTCCCTGAGAGAGGGGACTGAGAGACACCAGTCAGTGTACAGATATCTCCCTGAGGGAGAGGGACTGAGAGACACCAGTCAGTGTACAGATATCTCCCTGAGAGAGAGGGAACTGAGAGACACCAGTCAGTGTACAGATATCTCCCTGAGAGAGCGGGGACTGAGAGACACCAGTCAGTGTACAGATATCTCCCTGAGAGAGAGGGACTGAGAGACACCAGTCAGTGTACAGATATCTCCCTGAGAGAGAGGGAACTGAGAGACACCAGTCAGTGTACAGATATCTCCCTGAGAGAGCGGGGACTGAGTGACACCAGTCAGTGTACAGATATCTCCCTGAGAGAGAGGGACTGAGGGACACCAGTCAGTGTACAGATATCTCCCTGAGGGAGAGGGGACTGAGAGACACCAGTCAGTGTACAGATATCTCCCTGAGGGAGAGGGACTGAGAGACACCAGTCAGTGTACAGATATCTCCCTGAGAGAGAGGGAACTGAGAGACACCAGTCAGTGTACAGATATCCCCCGAGAGAGGGGGACTGAGAGACACCAGTCAGTGTACAGATATCTCCCTGAGAGAGAGAGGGACTGAGAGACACCAGTCAGTGTACAGATATCTCCCTGAGAGAGAGGGGACTGAGAGACACCAGTCAGTGTACAGATATCTCCCTGAGGGAGAGGGGACTGAGAGACACCAGAGAGTGTACAGATATCTCCCTGAGGGAGAGGGGACTGAGAGACACCAGTCAGTGTACAGATATCTCCCTGAGGGAGAGGGGACTGAGAGACACCAGTCAGTGTACAGATATCTCCCTGAGAGAGAGGGACTGAGAGACACCAGTCAGTGTACAGATATCTCCCTGAGGGAGAGGGGACTGAGAGACACCAGTCAGTGTACAGATATCTCCCTGAGGGAGAGGGGACTGAGAGACACCAGTCAGTGTACAGATATCTCCCTGAGAGAGAGGGACTGAGAGACACCAGTCAGTGTACAGATATCTCCCTCAGGGAGAGGGACTGAGAGACACCAGTCAGTGTACAGATATCTCCCTGAGAGAGAGAGAGCGATTGAGAGACACCAGTCAGTGTACAGATATCTCCCTGAGGGAGAAGGACTGAGAGACACCAGTCAGTGTACAGATATCTCCCTGAGAGAGAGAGAGCGATTGAGAGACACCAGTCAGTGTACAGATATCTCCCTGAGAGAGAGAGAGCGATTGAGAGACACCAGATATAAAATACTTGTACATTCACAATGATGGGATGGTTATTTCGATACAGGTCAATATATTTTTCTCTGAATGTTTTGTACAAACAATGTGTCTCTTCATCACAGCGAATCCGTCCAGTTCTCAGTCTAGTGGCATATTTTCATAATCATTGTCTTCGGAATTCGCTGCTAAAGAGAACAGAATAGAGTCAGCGATCCATCACATAATACAGCACAGAAAGAGGCCATTCGGCCCAGCAGGTCCATCTCCGCATTTATGCCCCACAGGAGCCTCCTCGCGCCCCTCTTCACCTCACCCCATCAACATACCCTTCTATTCCTTTCTCCCTCGTGTGTTCATCCAGCCGCCTCTTAAATGCATCTGTGCTGTTCGCCTCAACCACTCCCTGTGGTAGCGAGTTCCACATTCTCACCACTCTCTGGGTAAAGAAGTTTCTCCTGAATTCCCTATTGGATTTATCAGTGACTATCTTATATTGATGGCCCCTCGTTCTGGTCTCCCCCACAAGTGGAAACATCTTCTCTACGTCTACCCTATCGAAACCTTTCATAATCCTAAAGACCTCGATCAGGTCGCCCCTCAGCCTTCTCTTTTCTAGAGAAAAGAACCCCAGCCTGTTCACTCTTTCCCGATAGCTATAACCTCTCAGTCTGGTATCATTCCAGTGAATCTCTTTTGCATCTTCACCAGTGCCTCCATATCCTTTTTATAATATGGAGACCAGAACTGTGCACAGTGCCCCAAGTGTGGTCTAACCAAGGTATATGGAGACCAGAACTGGACACAGTGCTCCAAGTGTGGTCTAACCCAGGTATATGGAGACCAGAACTGTGCACAGTGCTCCAAGTGTGGTCTAACCAAGGTATATGGAGACCAGAACTGGACACAGTGCTCCAAATGTGGTCCAACCTAGGTATATGGAGACCAGAACTGTGCACAGTGCTCCAAGTGTGGTCTAACCAAGGTATATGGAGACGAGAACTGTGCACAGTGCTCCAAGTCTGGTCTAACCAAGGTATATGGAGACCAGAACTGGACACAGTGCCCCAACTGTGGTCCAACCTAGGTATATGGAGACCAGAACTGTGCACAGTGCTCCAAGTGTGGTCTAACCAAGGTATATGGAGACCAGAACTGTGCACAGTGCTCCAAATGTGGCCTAACCAAGGTATATGGAGACCAGAACTGTGCACAGTGCTCCAAGTGTGGTCTAACCAAGGTATATGGAGACCAGAACTGTGCACAGTGCTCCAAGTGTGGCCTAACCAAGGTATATGGAGACCAGAACTGTGCACAGTGCTCCATGTACGGTCTAACCAAGGTATATGGAGCACTGGGTCAGACCTGGGACAATCCGGGCCTAGCACTGGGTGAGGCCTGTGTCTAATCCTGGCCTAGCACTCCTGACAAACCAGACCAGGCCCAGCAAATAAATCATTCCACCGAAGACTATCAAGAGGTTGCCCAGGACGATGGGGGTTCATTCTGAGATAAGCTGGATGGGGGAGAGGGTTTGGGGAGCAGGGGTGGTTTTTTGGGTTTTCTGGAAGGATTAGGATCGCGTTAGGCCCCAAAGGGACTTCTCCATCCTGAACCTCGTTGGCCAACTGCCACTGGAACTCAATTCATCAAGAAACTCAACTGATTTCGGGGAGATACTCACAGGCCTTGGAGATTTCAGTCACACTCGGAAGGTTTTCATAAGACCCAAGATCCTGTTCCTGCTCCATCGGTTCCTTAACAACAGCGTCAGTCGGTAACACCTCACTGTGATGGGGAGTGGTACAGGGTTAGATACAGAGTGAAGCGCCCTCTACATTGTCCCATCAAACACTCCCAGGGCAGGTACAGCACGGGTTAGATACAGAGTAAAGCTCCCTCTACACTGTCCCATCAAACACTCCCAGGGCAGGTACAGCACGGGTTAGATACAGAGTAAAGCTCCCTCTACACTGTCCCATCAAACACTCCCAGGGCAGGTACAGCACGGGTTAGATACAGAGTAAAGCTCCCTCTACACTGTACCATCAAACACTCCCAGGGCAGGTACAGCACGGGTTAGATACAGAGTAAAGCTCCCTCTACACTGTCCCATCAAACACTCCCAGGGCAGGTACAGCGCGGGTTAGATACAGAGTAAAGCTCTCTCTGCACTGTCCCATCAAACACTCCCAGGGCAGGTGCAGCACGGGTTAGGTACAGAGTAAAGCTCCCTCTACACTGTCCCATCAAACACTCCCAGGGCAGGTACAGCACGGGTTAGATACAGAGTAAAGCACCCTCTACACTGTCCCATCAAACACTCCCAGGGCAGGTACTGCATGGGTCAGATACAAAGTAAAGCACCCTCTACACTGTCCCATCAAACACTCCCAGGGCAGGTACAGCACGGGTTAGATACAGAGTAAAGCTCCCTCTACACTGTCCCATCAAACACTCCCAGGGCAGGTACTGCATGGGTCAGATACAAAGTAAAGCACCCTCTACACTGTCCCATCAAACACTCCCAGGGCAGGTACAGCACGGGTTAGATACAGAGTAAAGCTCCCTCTACACTGTCCCATCAAACACTCCCAGGGCAGGTACAGCACGGGCTAGATACAGAGAAAAGCTCCCTCTACACTGTCGCATCAAACACTCCCAGGGCAGGTACAGCACGGGTTAGATACAGAGTAAAGCTCCCTCTACACTGTCCCATCAAACACTCCCAGGGCAGGTACAGCACGGGTTAGATACAGAGTAAAGCTCCCTCTACACTGTCCCATCAAACACTCCAATGGCAGGTACTGCACGGGTTAGATACAAAGTAAAGCACCCTCTACACTGTCCCCATCAAACACTCCCAGGGAAGGTACAGCACGGGTTAGGTACAGAGTAAAGCTCCCTCTACACTGTCCCATCAAACAATCCAAGGGCAGGTACAGCACGGGTTTGATACAGAGTAACGCTCCCTCTACACTGTCCCATTAAACACAGTCAGGGCAGGTACAGCACGGGGTTAGATACAGAGTAAAGCTCCCTCTACACTGTCCCATCAAACACTCCGAGGGGAGGTACAGCACAGGTTGATACAGAGTAAAGCTCCCTCTACACTGTCCCATCAAACACTCCCAGGGCAGGTACAGCACGGGTTAGATACAGAGTAAAGCTCCCTCTACACTGTACCATCAAACACTCCCAGGGCAGGTACAGCACGGGTTAGATACAGAGTAAAGCTCCCTCTACACTGTCCCATCAAACACTCCCAGGGCAGATACAGCACGGGTTAGATACAGAGTAAAGCTCCCTCTACACTGTCCCAACAAACACTCCCAGGGCAGGTACAGCACGGGTTAGATACAGAGTAAAGCTCCCTCTACACTGTCCCATCAAACACTCCCAGGGCAGGTACAGCACGGGTTAGATACAGAGTAAAGCTCCCTCTGCACTGTCCCATCAAACACTCCCAGGGCAGGTACTGCATGGGTCAGATACAAAGTAAAGCACCCTCGACACTGTCCCATCAAACACTCCCAGGGCAGGTACAACACGGGTTAGATACAGAGTAAAGCTCCCTCTACACTGTCTCATCAAACACTCCCAGGGCAGGTACAGCACGGGCTAGATACAGAGTAAAGCTCCCTCTACACTGTCCCATCAAACACTCCCAGGGCAGGTACAGCACGGGTTAGATACAGAGTAAAGCTCCCTCTACACTGTACCATCAAACACTCCCAGGGCAGGTACAGCACGGGTTAGATACAGAGTAAAGCTCCCTCTACACTGTCCCATCAAACACTCCCAGGGCAGATACAGCACGGGTTAGATACAGAGTAAAGCTCCCTCTACACTGTCCCATCAAACACTCCCAGGGCAGATACAGCACGGGTTAGATACAGAGTAAAGCTCCCTCTACACTGTCCCATCAAACACTCCCAGGGCAGGTACAGCACGGGTTAGGTACAGAGTAAAGCTCCCTCTACACTGTCCCCATCAAACACTCCCAGGGAAGGTACAGCACGGGTTAGGTACAGAGTAAAGCTCCCTCTACACTGTCCCATCAAACACTCCGAGGGGAGGTACAGCACAGGTTAGATACAGAGTAAAGCTCCCTCTACACTGTCCCACCAAACACACCCAGGGCAGGTACAGCAAGGGGTTAGATACAGAGTAAAGCTCCCTCTGCACTGTCTCATCAAACACTCCCTGGGCAGGTACAGCAAGGGGTTAGATACAGAGTAAAGCTCCCTCTACACTGTCCCATCAAACACTCCCAGGGCAGGTACAGCACGGGTTAGATACAGAGTAAAGCTCCCTCTACACTGTCCCATCAAACACTCCCAGGGCAGGTACAGTACGGGTTAGATACAGAGTAAAGCTCTCTCTACACTGTCCCATCAAACACTCCCAGGGCAGGTACAGCACGGGTTAGATACAGAGTAAAGCTCTCTCTACACTGTCCCATCAAACACTCCCAGGGCAGGTACAGCACGGGTTAGATACAGAGTAAAGCTCCCTCTACACTGTCCCATCAAACACTCCCAGGGCAGGTACAGCACGGGTTAGATACAGAGTAAAGCTCTCTCTGCACTGTCCCATCAAACACTCCCAGGGCAGGTGCAGCACGGGTTAGATACAGAGTAAAGCTCTCTCTACACTGTCCTATCAAACACTCCCAGGGCAGGTACAGCACGGGTTAGGTTCAGAGTAAAGCTCCCTCTACACTGTCCCATCAAACACTCCCAGGGCAGGTACAGCACGGGTTAGATACAGAGTAAAGCACCCTCTACACTGTCCCATCAAACACTCCCAGGGCAGGTACTGCATGGGTCAGATACAAAGTAAAGCACCCTCTACACTGTCCCATCAAACACTCCCAGGGCAGGTACAGCACGGGTTAGATACAGAGTAAAGCTCCCTCTACACTGTCCCATCAAACACTCCCAGGGCAGGTACTGCATGGGTCAGATACAAAGTAAAGCACCCTCTACACTGTCCCATCAAACACTCCCAGGGCAGGTACAGCACGGGTTAGATACAGAGTAAAGCTCCCTCTACACTGTCCCATCAAACACTCCCAGGGCAGGTACAGCACGGGCTAGATACAGAGAAAAGCTCCCTCTACACTGTCCCATCAAACACTCCCAGGGCAGGTACAGCACGGGTTAGATACAGAGTAAAGCTCCCTCTACACTGTCCCATCAAACACTCCCAGGGCAGGTACAGCACGGGTTAGATACAGAGTAAAGCTCCCTCTACACTGTCCCATCAAACACTCCAATGGCAGGTACTGCACGGGTTAGATACAAAGTAAAGCTCCCTCTACACTGTCCCATCAAACACTCCCAGGGCATGTACAGCATGGGTTAGATACAGAGTAAAGCTCATAGAAAACATAGAAGATAGGAGCAGGAGTTGGCAATTCGGCCCCTCGAGCCTGCTCCACCATTCAATGAGATCATGGCTGATCATCCAAATTCAGTACCCTGTCCCTGCCTTCTCCCCATATCCCTTGATCCCCTTTGCCTTAAGAAATATATCCAACTCCTTCTTGAATATATTTAATGAACTGGCCTCCACCGCCTGTTGTGTCCGTGTGTTAATGGAGACACGGAATGCAGGAGTTGGTTTCACAGGTGTTTACTGCACAAAGTCTGGAGGTGAACTAACTGATACAAGACACGATACAGGCTTATATAGCCCGAGTGGCCATTACCGGCATTACAGTACACAGGGGGCTCTTAAAGACACATACACCACAATTCCTCCCCTTTTAGACAACCAGTACATAACATTTTAAGTAATCATTAATTAACATGTTACAAGAACAATAATCTACACATTGCTGCAGTTAATCAAGTATAAGTCAGTCTCTCTGGAGGCTTCCTGACTCGGTCCGAATAACGCCTCGGTGGTGTAGTAGTTTCTGGTGGTGTAGTAGGTTCTTTTGGCAAGGTTGATTCGGCTTGAATGCCAGTGTCGGGTTCATCTGGTTCCAGTATCACCGGATCGGAGGTAGATACTATGGGTATCTCTGCTTCATCATTAGGCGTATAGAGTTGTGGTATAGGTTGTCCCTTTTCGGATGACTCTATGATCTGGTCAGCATGGCGCCTTATTATGCTTTCTCCGATGTCCACGGTATACATCAGCGGTCCTAGTCGTGTGCACATAGTTCCAGGCTGCCATTTCTCGGTACGGTAGTCCCGGGCCAAAACTTGTTGACCTATCTGGAAGGTTCTAGTTGGCCTTTCATTCATGCCTTGAAATTGCCGGTTCTCCACGTCCCTTCTGATGTTTGGCTTGATCAAATCCAGCCGGCATCTTAGGCTTCTATTGAAGAACATCATGGCGGGAGTTTGGTTTGTAACCACATGTGCTGCATTCCTGTATGCAAACAAGAAGTTATCTACCTTATGCTGTAGATTTATGTCTTCATTACCCATGGCCTTTATGGCCTTCTTGAAGGTCTGGACAAACCTTTCAGCCAATCCATTGGTGGCGGGATGGTATGGGGCGGACGTGTAGTGCTTAACCCCATTGTTTTTTTAAGAACTTCCTGAATTCTTCGGACACAAATTGCGGTCCATTATCAGAACAGATCTGTTCAGGCAGCCCATTCCTGGCAAATGTGGTCCTTAATACTGTGATGGTTTTTTCCGTGATGGTGGAGGACATCTTTATTACCTCCGGCCACTTGGAGTGTGCATCAACCGCGATTAAGAACATTGAGTCCATAAATGGACCAGCAAAGTCGATATGTACCCTTTGCCATGGAGATGAGGGCCACTCCCATGGATGTAGAGGGGCTTATGGTGGGGCGTTTTGGACCTTCTGGCATCCTAGGCAGCTCTTGGTCATTTCTTCGATGTCTCCATCGATACCTGGCCACCACACAAACGCTCTGGCTAGGTTCTTCATTTTCACTCCACACAGATGCCCCTCGTGAAGCTCCTTTAGCACTTTATCCTGGAGTTTGGGTGGAATCACCACTCTGGATCCACACATCAAGGTTCCTCGGCACACTGACAGCTGTTCTCTTCTTTGCGAGAATGCTGGCAACAGTGGTTCGCCATGTGCTGGCCATCCCTTCACCATTAAATCGTAGACTCGTGAGAGAGTCGGGTCATTTCTCGTTTCCTTTTCAATGACAGAATTTGTTACTGGTAGACATTCCACTATGGTTGAGTGGAACATCTCCACTGGGTCCACTGAAGGTGCCTCTTCTACCGTTGGCAACGGTAGGCGCGATTAACCGTCAGCATTCCCATGCTGTTTTGATCCTTTGTATTCTATGTCATATTGGTGTGCCCCTAGGAAAAGGGACCACCTCTGTAGCCTTTGCGCTGTCATAATGGGAACGCCCTTTTTAGGGTTGAATATGGAGACGAGGGGTTGATGGTCAGTCAACAAGGTAAATTTTTGTCCGTGTAGGTAATGGTTGAATTTCTTCACTCCCCATACCAGGCTGAGTGCTTCCCTGTCGATCTGGGCATAGTTACGCTCAGCTGAGTTCAATGAGCGTGACGCAAAAGCTATCGGCCGCTCTGAGCCATCAGGGAATCTATGCAATAATACCGCTCCTACGCCGTAAGGGGATGCATCGCATGCCAGTCTGATTGGCAGTGATGGGTTGTAATGAGCCAAAACCTCTTTGGACGTGATCAAGCCTTTGCATTTATGGAAGGCACGTTTACAGTCTTCGCTCCATTTCCAAATTACTCCCGTTTGTAGCAGTTCGTTAAGAGGGTGCAGAAGAGTTGACAAGTTCGGTAAAAATTTATGATAGTAATTTATCAATCCCAGGAACGACCTTAATTGTGAGACATTTTCAGGTGCTGGGGCTTTTATGACCGCTTCAATTTTTTCAGGTGACTTATGCAACCCTTCCTCATTAATTATGTGGCCACAATATGATATTTGTTTCTGGAAAAATTTGCACTTGGGGCGATTTGCTCGTAGGCCCCGTTCTCTCAGCCTAGTGAGCACCTGCTCCAAATTGGCAAGGTGCTCGTTGTCATTTTCTCCTGTTACAAGGATGTCGTCTAGGTAGCATTGAGTCCCCGGAATCCCTTGGAGGACTTGCTCCATAGCTCTTTGCCAGATAGCTGGAGCTGATGCTACTCCGAAAACCAGTCGATTGTACTGGTACAGGCCTTTGTGTGTATTTATCGTGAGATACTTTTTAGAGGCCTCTTCAACCTCCATCTGTAGATATGCCTGTGCCAAGTCAATTTTGGTGAAACATTTCCCTCCGGATAGTGAGGCGAAAATATCTTCTATCCTCGGAAGAGGATACTGTACCGTGTGAAGGACCGGGTTTACAGTCACCTTGAAGTCCCCACAGATGCGAATTTTTCTCTGTTCTTCAGATTTATCATTATTCAACGTTTTCTTCATGACCGGGACGATGGGTGTTGCCCACTCGCTCCAATCTATCTTGGATAATACGCCTGCCTTTTCCAAATTCTCCAGCTCTGCCTCGACTGCTGGATGAATTGCGTATGGCACCGGCCTTGCCTTAAAAAACTTGGGAATTGCAGCATCTTCCACTTTTATTGAGGCGGTGACGCCTTTCAAGGTTCCTAGTTCCTGTTGAAACACTTCCTTGGCGTTGGCCAAGATGTCTTTTAATCGTTCAGGTATGACGTCATCATCATTTTTTTTCTTACTGGTCACCGTCAGTGCCTGAATGGAGTGCCAGTCTAAACATATCTTCCTGATCCATTCACGTCCGAACAGCGGTGGACCACTATCTTGCAGAACGTATAAATACAACTTCTGTATTTCCTTGCCGTTGTATACAACAGGCACCCTTATTTTCCCTTTGGGGTATACTTTCTGCCCCGTATATGTTTTCAAGATAATGGATGTGTCTTTCAAAGGTATATGCGGAAATAGCCGCTCGTAATCCCGTCGACTTATGACGGTCAGAGCTGATCCTGTATCTAGCTCCATTTTAACTGGGGACCCCGCTATCGTGAGTGTAACCCAAATGGTCTGGTAATCTTCTTTGGCAATTACATTGTGTAATTTGAGACAGCTTAGTCTCTTGTTTCCAGAGTCGCTATCGCTCTTCTGGTCTTCGGAGCTACTGTCCGTCATCATTTGTACCTTTCTATACTTTTCCTTATTGATTTTTTTCCTGTCCGTGGATTTTTTGTTTCCAGATCGGCATACACGTGCAATGTGTCCAATCTTTCCGCATTGCCTGCATGCTTTGTCCTTGAACCAGCAGTCCCTCTGGTCATGGGTGGATCTGCCGCAGCGATAACATCTCTCGAAACCCTTTGTCATTTCATGGGTGCCGAAGTCCTGTGGCTTTTGCTGTATCTCTGCAGCTCCTCTTGCGGCTGCTTCGTATGATACAGCCACACTGAAAGCCTTGTCCAGTGTCAAATCTTTCTCAGAAAGTAGCCTTTTCTGTGTTCCTTCACTTAGGAGACCGCAGACGAATTTGTCTCGAAGAGAATCTGCCAGTCCTGCCCCGAATTGGCAGTGCTTTGACAGCTTCCTTAATTCGGTGAGGTAATCAGCGTTACTTTCATTCTTGTGCTGATTCCTCTTGAAGAATTTGAATCGTTCCGCTATCAGCAGCGGTGTTGGGTTTAAGTGCTCCTGTAGGGTATCAACAATCTCCTTAAAATTCTTGTCCTTCGGTTTGGCTGGAGTGATTAAGTTTCGTAACAGCCCGTATGTCCTTGCGCCCATTAGATTTAGAAGTACTGATGCCTTTTTATCATCCTCTATTTCATTTGCTGTGCAATATACCTCCACTCTTTCCACATATGTGGTCCAATCCTCTATATCGATATCGAAAGAATTAATATTGTCAGCTTTAGGCATCCTGAAAAAAAAAATGGCGCCTCCCACGCTTTCCTTTCTTCCCCGCAGAAAGAAAATGGCGCTTCCCGCGCTTTCCCGCCACTGCCGCTGCTGACAATGCTGTTCTCCGCGGTTTTTATTTGCATAGGTATTTTCAATAGGTGGAGACTCGTTCCCGCCGGACTCTCTGGGACTTTTCCCTCCCTCTGCTTGGTCCGAACGCCGACCTGCTTTGCAGCGCCGGCCGTCTCCTGAGTGCTCCCCCCCTCTGTCTCTGTTTGCCTCCGCCTTCGCTGCTCGGCCCCGCTGCAGAGCCAGCTGATGGAGCCCCAGCCCGCCGCCCAGGAAGGATTATTGCAGTACCTGCCACCAGCTTGGCTAGCTGGTGAAACCACTGTTTTTTTTTTCTTTCTTGTTTTTCTTCGACTTTCGTCTGAGGCATCGACCTCCTTGAGGTGCTGCCGAAATGCAGTTAAGTCCGTTTCCAATTCGTCGCCACTGTTGTATCCGTGTGTTAATGGAGACACGGAATGCAGGAGTTGGTTTCACAGGTGTTTACTGAACAAAGTCTGGAGGTGAACTAACAGATGCAAGACACGATACAGGCTTATATAGCCCGAGTGGCCATTACCGGCATTACAGTACACAGGGGCTCTTAAAGGCACATACACCACACCGCCCTGTGTGGCAGAGAATTCCACAGGTTCACCACTCTCTGGGTGAAGAAATTCCTCCTCATCTCAGTCCTAAATGGCTTACCCCTTATCCTTAGACTATGACCCCTAGTTCTGGACTCCCCGGCCATCGGGAACATCCTTCCTGCATCTAGTCTGTCCAGGCCTGACAGAATTTTATAGGTTTCGATGAGATCCCCTCTCAATCTTCTAAACTCCAGTGAGTACAAGCCCAATCGACCCAATCTCTCCTCTTACGTCATTCCTGCCATCCCAGGTATCAGCCTGGTGAATCTTCGCTGCACTCCTTCCATGGCAAGAACATCCTTCCTCAGATAAGGTGAACAAAACTGCACACAATACTCAAGGTGCAGTCTCACCAAGGCCCTGTACAACTGCAGCAAGACATTCTTGTTCCTGTACTCGAACCCTTTTGATACAAAGGCCAACATACCATTTGCCTTCTTAACCGACCTGGTGCACCTGCATGCTTACCTTCAGTGACTGGTGTACAAGAACACCCAGGTCTCTTTGCACTTCCCCTTCTCCCAATCTATTGCCATTCAAATAATAATCTGCCTTCCTGTTTTTGCCACCAAAGTGGATAACCTCACATTTATCCACATTATAGTGCATTTGCCATGTTTCTGCCCAATCACCCAACTTGTCCAAATCGTACTGGAGTTTCACGACATCCTCCTCACAGCATACCCTCCCACCCAGCTTTGTGTCATCTGCAAATTTGGAGATACTCCATCCAATTCCCTCGTCCAGATCATTAATATATATTGTGAACAGCTGGGGTCCTAGGACCGATCCTTGCGGTACCCCACTAGTCACTGCCTGCCACTCGGAAAACAACCCGTTTATTCCAACTCTTTGCTTTCTATCTGCCAACCAGTTCTCTATCCAAGTCAATATCTTGCCCCCAATCCCATGTGCCTTAATTTTGCAAGCTAATCTCTTATGCGGGACCTTATTGAAAGCCTTCTGAAAGTCCAAATACACCACATCCACTGGTTCTCCCTTATCTATTTTACCAGTTACATCCTCAAAAAATTCCAGTAGATTAGTCAAGCACGATTTACCCTTTGTAAATCCATGTTGACTTTGTCCGATCCCGTCACTGCTCTCCAAGTGCTCTGCTATTACATCTTTTATAATGGACTCTAGCATTTTCCCCACTACCGATGTCAGGCTTACCGGTCTATAATTCCCCGCTTTTTCTCTACCACCTTTTTTGAATAGTGGGGTAACATTAGCTACCCTCCAATCCATGGGTACTATTCCAGAGTCTATCGAGTTCTGGAAGATGACCAGCAATGCATCTACTATCTCTAGGGCCACTTCCTTAAGTACCCTGGGATGTAGATTATCAGGCCCTGGGGATTTATCGGCCTTCAATCCCGTCAACTTCCCCAACACCATTTCCCTACAGATACTGATTTCTTTCAGTTCCTCCCTCTCATTAGTCCCTATATTACCCAACCTCTCTGGGAGGTTATTTGTGTCCTGCTTCATGAAGACAGAACCAAAATATGTATTGGTCAGCCATTTCTTTGTTCCCCATTATAAATTCCCCTGATTCTGACTGTAAGGGACCTACGCTTGACTTCACCAATCTTTTTCTCTTCACATATCTATAAAAGCTTTTACAGTCAGTTTTTATGTTCCCTGCAAGCTTACTTTTATAATCTATTATCCCCCTCTTAATTAATCCCTTTGTCCTCCTTTGCTGAATCCTAAACTGCTCCCAATCCTCAGGTTTGCTGCTTTTTTTGGCCAATTTATATGTCCTCTCTTTGGATCTTATGTTATCCCTAATTTCCCTTGTTAACCACGGTTGAGTCACCTTTTTTGATTTATTTTTATGCCAAACTGGGATAAACAAATTCTGTAGTTCATCGATGCGATCTTTGAATGTTTGCCATTGCCTATCCACCGTCAACGCTTTGAGTGACATTCCACAATCCATCCTAGCCAACTCGCGCCTCATACCATCATAATTTCCTTTATTTAAATTCAGGACCCTAGTCTCTGAGTCAACTACTTCACTCTCCATCTTAATGAAGAATTCTATCATATTATGATTGCTCCGACCCAAGGGGCCTCGCACAACAAGATTGCTAATTAATCCTTTCTCATTGCATAATACCCAGTCTAAGATGGCCTGATCCCTAGTTGGTTTCTCGACATATTGGTCCAGGAAACCATCCTGTATACACTCCAGGAATTCCTCCACAGTATTGTTACTAATTTGGTTAGCCCAGTCTATATGTAGATTAAATTCACCCATGATGACTGCTGTGCCCTTATTGCACGCTTCTCTAATTTCCCTTTTAATGCCATCCCCAACCTCTGCATTACTATTTGGGGGTCTATACACCACTCCCACTAATGTTTTCTGCCCTTTGGTATTTCTCAGTTCTACCCATACAGATTCCACATCATCAGAGCTAATATCTTTCCTTACAATTGTGTTAATCCCCTCTTTAACCAGCAAAGCTACCCCACCTCCTTTTCCTTTTTGCCTATCTTTCCTGAATATTGAATACCCCTGGATGTTGAGTTCCCAGCCTTGGTCCACCTTGAGCCATGTTTCCGTAATTCCAATCATATCATATTCATTTACCTCTATTTGCGCAGCTAATTCATCCACATTATTCATCCACCCTCTACACTGACCCATCAAACCATCCCAGGGCAGATACAGCACGGCTTAGGTACATAGTAAAGCTCCCTCTACACTGCCCCATCAAACACTCCCAGGGCAGGTACAGCACGGTATTAGATACAGAGTAAAGCTCCCTCAACACTGTCCCATCAAACACTCCCTGGGCAGGTACAGCATGGGTCACATACAGAGCAAAGCTCCCTCTACACTGTCCCATCAAACACTCCCAGGGCAGGTACAGCACGAGTTAGATACAGTGTAAAGCTCCCTCTACACTGTCCCATCAAACATTCCCAGGGCAGGTACTGCACGGGTCAGATACAGAGTAAAGCTCCCTCTACACTGTCCCATCAAACATTCCCAGGGCAGGTACAGCATGGGTCACATACAGAGCAAAGCTCCCTCTACACTGTCCCATCAAACACTCCCAGGGCAGGTACAGCACGAGTTAGATACAGTGTAAAGCTCCCTCTACACTGTCCCCATCAAACACTCCCAGGGCAGGTACAGCACGGGATAGATACAGAGTAAAGCTCCCTCTACACTGTCCCATCAAACACTCCCAGGGCAGGTACAGCATCAGTTAGATACAGAGTAAAGCTCACTCTACACTGTCCCATCAAACACTCCCAGGGCAGGTACAGCACGGGTCAGATACAGAGTAAAGCTCTCTCTACACTGTCCCATCAAACACGCCCAGGCCAGAAATAGCACGGTTCACATACAGAGTAAATCTCCCCCAACGCTCCAAAACTCCCTGGACTCAGCAAAGGTCCCGGCAGACTGGAAAACTGCTAATGTAACACCCTTATTTAAAAAGGGCAGTAGACAGAAGGCTGGAAACTATAGACCGGTTAGCCTAACATCTGTGGTAGGTAAAGTTTTGGAGTCCATTATTAAGGAGACAGTAACAGGACATTTGGATAATCATAATTTAATAGGACAAAGTCAGCATGGTTTTATGAAGGGGAAGTCATGTTTGACAAATTTGCTGGAGTTCTTTGAGGAAGTAACATATAGGGGGTGAAATTTGGTGAGTAGCGCCACCTGTTAGCGCCTAAAGAGGCAGTCAGTGGCTGTAGTGCCACTGGCTGCGTCTCCCGCGATATTCAGTAGGGGCGCTAATGGTGGCGTTAGGCATTTGCGCTACGCCGCCACCGATGACGTCATCGGTGTGCGCAGCACCCCATTCGTGCCCCGTTCGCGATATTTGGTAGCGAACGCCACAGTTGCGCCACTCGCTACCCGCGCCCGGTTCACGGGGCCTTACTGTGCCGGCAGTGGCGGAAGTTAAGGTGGGGTTGCGGGGCGGCCGCTTTTCCGGCAGCTGCCTGCCAGCACCTCCGTCCCCGGCCTCCAACACCCACCCCCCGCTGCGGCATTGCCGGCTGTTTCCCGAGAGCCCGGCACTTCTCCTTGGTGCCGGGCTCATTTGCCGGCACTCGCGAGCGGGGATCGCGCTGTTGCAGGCACCTCCCCTTTAACAGTGGGAGGAAGGCCTGCAGTACCGCAGCGTGCCGTGCCGCAGCGTGTGGCGCTGCGGCATGTTGCGCTGCGATAATCAGTTTCAGCGCCCTAAGAGGGACGCGGAGCGCCTCGAGCCTCACCCCGTCTCCCTCGAGGGGCACTGAAACTGAATTTCTGGCGATCGGTATCACTCCGATCGCTGCGCTAAATCCTGCGCTCAGGCGTCTTTTGCGCCATTTTGGCGCCCCAACCCAATTTCTAGGCCATAGGGTGGATAAAAGGGAACCAGTGGACGTAGTGTATTTAGACTTCCAAAAGGCATTTGACAAGGTGCCACACAAAAGATTATTGCTTAAGATAAAAAATCACGGGATTGGGGGTAATATTCTGGCATGGATAGAGGATTGGCTATCTAACAGAAGGCAGAGAGTTGGGATAAATGGTTCATTCTCAGACTGGCAATCAGTAACTAGTGGTGTTCCGCAGGGGTCAGTGCTGGGTCCCCAACTCTTTACAATCTATATTAACGATTTGGAGGAGGGGACCGAGTGTAACATATCAAAGTTTGCAGATGATACTAAGATGGGAGGGAAAGTAGTGAGTGAGGAAGACATAAAAAACCTGCAAGGGGACATAGACAGGCTAAGTAAGTGGACAGAGATTTGGCAGATGGAATACAACACTGGAAAGTGTGAGGTTATGCACTTTGGCAGGAAAAATTGTAGAGCAAGTTATTACCTTAATGGCAAGAAACTGGAAAGTACTGAAGTACAAAGGGATCTGGGGGTCCTGGTGCACGAAACTCAAAAGGTTAGTATGCAGGTGCAGCAAGTGATTAAGAAGGCCAATGGAATGTTGGCTTTCATTGCTAGGGGGATGGAATATAAAAATAGGGAGGTACTGCTTCAGTTGTACAAGGTATTGGTGAGACCGCACCTGGAATACTGCATACAGTTTTGGTGTCCATACTTAAGAAAGGACATACTTGCTCTCGAGTCAGTACAAAGAAGGTTCACTCGGTTAATCCCGGGGGTGAGGGGATGGACATATGAGGAGAGGTTGAGTAGATTGGGACTCCACTCATTGGAGTTCAGAAGAATGAGAGGCGATCTTATTGAAACATATAAGATTGTGAAGGGGTTGGATCGGGTGGATGCAGGGAGGATGTTCCCGATGATGGGTGAAACTAGAACTAGGGGGCATAGTCTTAGAATAAGGGGCTGCACTTTCAAAACTGAGATGAGGAGGAACTACTTCACTCAGAGGGTGGTAGGTCCATGGAATATGCTGCCCCAAAAAGCTGTAGAAGCTACATCATTACATAAATTTAAAACAGAAATAGACAGTTTCTTGAAGTGAAGGGAATTAAGGGTTACGGGGAGCAGGCAGGAATTTGGACATGAGTCTAGGTTCGGATCGGTCATGGCCCTGTGGGTAGCGGAGCGGGCCCAGGGGCCGTGTAGCCTGATCCTGCTCCTATTTCGTGTGTCTAATTCTGTTAGATTCAGGAGATGGTTCTGTGATAGTAGATTGGCGGTTTGGATCAGATCAGCCATGATCTTATTGAATGGCGGAGCAGGCTCGAGGGGCCGATTGGCCTACTCCTGCTCCTATTTCTTATGTTCTTATGTACACTGTCCCAACAAACACTCCCAGGGCATGTGCAGCAGGGGTTAGATACAGAGTAAAGCTCCCTCTACACTGTCCCATCAAACACTCCCAGGGCAGGTACAGCACGGGTTAGATACAGAGTAAAGCTCCCTCTACACTGTCCCATCAAACACTCTCAGGGCAGGTACAGCATGGGTTAGATACAGAGTAAAGCTCCTTCTACACTGTCCCCGTCAAACACTCCCAGGGCAGGTACAGCACGGAGTTTGATACAGAGTAAAGCTCTCTCTAAACTGTCCCATCAAACAGGACCAGGCCAGATATAGCACGGTTCACATTCAGAGTAAATCTCCCCCTACACTGTCCCAATAAACACTCCCAGGGCAGGTACAGCACAGGTTAGATACAGAGTAAAGCTCCCTCTACACTGTCCCATCAAACACTCCCAGGGCCGATACAGCACGGGTTAGATACAGAGTAATGCTCCCTCTACACTATCCCAGCAAGCACTCCCAGTTCAGGTAGAGCACGGGTTAGATACAGAGTAAAGCTCCCTCTACACTGTCCCATCAAACACTCCCAGGGCAGGTACAGCACAGGGTTAGATACAGAGTAAAGCTCCCTCTACACTGTCCCATCAAACACTCCCAGGGCAGGTACAGCACAGGTTTGATACAGAGCAAAGCTCCCTCTACACTGTCCCAGCAAACACTCCCAGGGCAGGTACAGCACGGGTTAGATACAGAGTAAAGCTCCCTCTACACTGTCCCATCAAACACTCCCAGGGCAGGTACAGCACAGGTTTGATACAGAGCAAAGCTCCCTCTACACTGTCCCAGCAAACACTCCCAGGGCAGGTACAGCACGGGTTAGATACAGAGTAAAGCTCCCTCTACACTGTTCCATCAAACACTCCCAGGGCCGGTACAGCACGGGTTAGATGCAGAGTAAAGCTCCCTCTACACTGTCCCATCAAACACTCCCAGGGCAGGTATAGCACGGGTTAGATACAGAGTAAAGCTCCCTCTACACTGTCCCATCACACACTCCCAGTTTAGGTAGAGCACGGGTTAGATACAGAGTAAAGCTCCCTCTTCACTGTCCCATCAAACACTCCCAGGGCAGGTACAGCACAGGTTAGATACAGAGTAAAGGTCGCTCTACACTGTCCCATCAAACACTCCCAGGGCAGGTACTGCACGGGTTAGATACAGGGTAAAGCTCCCTCTACACTGTCCCATCAAACATTCCCAGGGCTGGTACAGCACGGGTTAGATACAGAGTAAAGCTCCCTCGACACCGTCTCCTCAAACACTCCCAGGGCAGGTACAGCACAGGTTAGATACAGAGTAAAGCTGCCTCTACACTGTCCCATCAAACACTCCCAGGGCAAGTACCACACAGGTTAGATACAGAGTAAAGCTGCCTCTACACTGTCCCATCAAACACTCCCAGGGCATGTACAGCACGGGGTTAGATTCAGAGTAAAGCACCCTCTACACTGTCCCATCACACACTCCCAGTGCAGGTACAGCACGGGTTAGATACAGAGTAAAGGTCCCTCTACACTGTCCCATCAGACACTCCCAGGGCAGGTACAGCACGGGTTAGATGCAGAGTAAAGCTCCCTCTACGCTGTCCCATCAAACACTCCCAGGGCAGGTACAGCATGGGTTAGATACAGAGTAAAGCTCTATCTACACTGTCCCAGCAAACACTCCCAGGGCAGGTACAGCACAGGATAGATACAGAGTAAAGCTCCCTCTACACTGCCCCATCAAACACTCCCAGGGCAGGCACAGCACGGGGTTAGATAAAGAGTAGAGCTCCCTCTACACTGTCCCATCAAACACTCCCAGGGCAGGTACAGCACCGGTTAGATACAGAGTAAAGCTCCCTCTACACTGCCCCATCAAACACTCCCAGGGCAGGGACAGCACGGGTTATATACAGAGTACAGCTCCCTCTACACTGTCCCATCAAACACTCCCATGGCAGGTACAGCACGGGGTTAGATACAGAGTAAAGCTCTCTCTACACTGTCCCATCAAACACTCCCAGGGCAGGTACAGCACGGGTTAGATACAGAGTAAAACTCCCTCTACACTGTCCCATCAAACACTCCCAGTGCAGGTACAGCACGGGTTAGATACAGAGTAAAGGTCCCTCTACACTGTCCCATCAAACACTCCCAGGGCAGGTACAGCACAGGTTAGATACAGAGTAAAGGTCGCTCTACACTGTCGCATCAAACACTCCCGGGGCAGGTACAGCATGGGTTGATACAGGGTAAAGCTCCCTCTACACTGTCCCATCAAACATTCCCAGGGCTGGTACAGCACGGGTTAGATACAGAGTAAAGCTCCCTCTACACTGTCCCATCAAACATTCCCAGGGCAGATACAGCACGGGTTAGATGCAGAGTACAGCTCCCTCTACGCTGTCCCATCAAACCTACCCAGAGCGTGTACAGCATGGGCTAGATAGAGTGTAAAGCTCTCTTTACACTGTCCCATGAAACACTCCCAGGGCAGGTACAGCACAGGTTAGATACAGAGTAAAGGTCGCTCTACACTGTCCCATCAAACACTCCCAGGGCAGGTACTGCACGGGTTAGATACAGGGTAAAGTTCCCTCTACACTGTCCCATCAAACATTCCCAGGGCTGCTACAGCACGGGTTAGATACAGAGTAAAGCTCCCTCGACGCCGTCTCCTCAAACACTCCCAGGGCAGGTACAGCACAGGTTAGATACAGAGTAAAGCTCCCTCTACACTGTCCCATGAAACATTCCCAGGGCAGGTACAGCACGGGTTAGATACAGAGTAAAGCTCCCTCTACACTGTCCCAGCAAACACTCCCAGGGCAGGTACAGCACGGGTTAGATACAGAGTAAAGCTGCCTCTAAGCTGTCCCATCAAACACTCCCAGGGCAGGTACAGCACGGGTTAGATACAGAGTAAAGCTACCTCTACACTGTCCCATCAAACACTCCCAGGGCAAGTACCTCACAGGTTAGATACAATGTAAAGCTGCCTCTACACTGTCCCATCAAACACTCGCAGGGCATGTACAGCACGGGGTTAGATTCAGAGTAAAGCTCCCTCTGCACTGTCCCATCAAACACTCCCAGGGCAGGTACTGCACGGGTTAGATACAGGGTAAAGCTCCCTCTACACTGTCCCATCAAACATTCCCAGGGCTGGTGCAGCACGGGTTAGATACAGAGTAAAGCTCCCTCGACGCCGTCTCCTCAAACACTCCCAGGGCAGGTACAGCACAGGTTAGATACAGAGTAAAGCTCCCTCTGCACTGTCCCATGAAACATTCCCAGGGCAGGTACAGCACGGGTTAGATACAGAGTAAAGCTCCCTCTACACTGTCCCATCAAACACTCCCAGGGCAGCTACAGCACGGGTTAGATACAGAGTAAAGCTGCCTCTAAGCTGTCCCATCAAACACTCCCAGGGCATGTGCAGCAGGGGTTAGATACAGAGTAAGGCTCCCTCTACACTGCCCCATCAAACACTCCCAGGGCAGGTACAGCACGGGTTAGATACAGAGTAAAGCTCCCTCTACACTGTCCCATCAAACACTCTCAGGGCAGGTACAGCATGGGTTAGATACAGAGTAAACCTCCTTCTACACTGTCCCCGTCAAACACTCCCAGGGCAGGTACAGCACGGAGTTTGATACAGAGTAAAGCTCTCTCTAAACTGTCCCATCAAACAGGACCAGGCCAGATATAGCACGGTTCACATTCAGAGTAAATCTCCCCCTACACTGTCCCAATAAACACTCCCAGGGCAGGTACAGCACAGGTTAGATATAGAGTAAAGCTCCCTCTACACTGTCCCATCAAACACTCCCAGGGCCGGTACAGCACAGGTTAGATACAGAGTAAAGCTCCCTCTACAATGTCCCATCAAACACTCCCAGGGCAGGTACAGCACGGTTTAGATACAGAGTAAAGCTCCCTCTACACTGTCGCATCAATCAATCCCAGGGCAGGTACAGCACAGGGTTAGATACAGAGTAAAGCTCCCTCTACACTGTTCCATCAAACACTCCCAGGGCCGATACAGCACGGGTTAGATACAGAATAAAGCTCCCTCTACACTATCCCAGCAAGCACTCCCAGTTCAGGTAGAGCACGGGTTAGATACAGAGTAAAGCTCCCTCTACACTGTCCCATCAAACACTCCCAGGGCAGGTACAGCACAGGGTTAGATACAGAGTAAAGCTCCCTCTACACTGTCCCATCAAACACTCGCAGGGCAGGTACAGCACGGGTTAGATACAGAGTAAAGCTCCCTCTACACTGTCCCATCAAACACTCCCAGGGCAGGTACAGCACAGGTTAGATACAGAGTAAAGGTCGCTCTACACTGTTCCATCAAACACTCCCAGGGCAGGTACTGCACGGGTTAGATACAGAGTAAAGCTCCCTCTACACTGTCCCATCAAACACTCCCAGGGCAGGTACAGCACAGGTTAGATACAGAGTAAAGCTCCCTCTACACTGTCCCATCAAACACTCCCAGGGCAGGTACAGCACAGGTTTGATACAGAGCAAAGCTCCCTCTACACTGTCCCATCAAACACTCCCAGGGGAGGTATAGCACGGGTTAGATACAGAGTAAAGCTCCCTCTACACTGTCCCATCACACACTCCCAGTTTAGGTAGAGCACGGGTTAGATACAGAGTAAAGCTCCCTCTACACTGTCCCATCAAACACTCCCAGGGCAGGTACAGCACAGGTTAGATACAGAGTAAAGGTCGCTCTACACTGTCCCATCAAACACTCCCAGGGCAGGTACTGCACGGGTTAGATACAGGGTAAAGCTCCCTCTACACTGTCCCATCAAACATTCCCAGGGCTGGTACAGCACGGGTTAGATACAGAGTAAAGCTCCCTCGACACCGTCTCCTCAAACACTCCCAGGGCAGGTACAGCACGGGTTAGATACAGAGTAAAGCTCCCTCTACACTGTCCCATGAAACATTCCCAGGGCAAGTACAGCACGGGTTAGATACAGAGTAAAGCTCCCTCTACACTGTCCCAGCAAACACTACCAGGGCAGGTACAGCACGGGTTAGATACAGAGTAAAGCTGCCTCTAAGCTGTCCCATCAAACACTCCCAGGGCAGGTACAGCACGGGTTAGATACAGAGTAAAGCTACCTCTACACTGTCCCATCAAACACTCCCAGGGCAAGTACCACACAGGTTAGATACAGAGTAAAGCTGCCTCTACACTGTCCCATCAAACACTCCCAGGGCATGTACAGCACGGGGTTAGATTGAGAGTAAAGCTCCCTCTACACTGTCCCATCACACACTCCCAGTGCAGGTACAGCACGGGTTAGATACAGAGTAAAGGTCCCTCTACACTGTCCCATCAGACACTCCCAGGGCAGGTACAGCACGGGTTAGATGCAGAGTAAAGCTCCCTCTACGCTGTCCCATCAAACACTCCCAGGGCAGGTACAGCATGGGTTAGATACAGAGTAAAGCTCTATCTACACTGTCCCAGCAAACACTCCCAGGGCAGGTACAGCACAGGATAGATACAGAGTAAAGCTCCCTCTACACTGTCCCATCAAACACTCCCAGGGCAGGTACAGCACCGGTTAGATACAGAGTAAAGCTCCCTCTACACTGCCCCATCAAACACTCCCAGGGCAGGTACAGCACGGGTTATATACAGAGTACAGCTCCCTCTACACTGTCCCATCAAACACTCCCATGGCAGGTACAGCACGGGGTTAGATACAGAGTAAAGCTCTCTCTACACTGTCCCATCAAACACTCCCAGGGCAGGTACAGCACGGGTTAGATACAGAGTAAAGCTCCCTCTGCACTGTCCCATCAAACACTCCCAGTGCAGGTACAGCACGGGTTAGATACAGAGTAAAGGTCCCTCTACACTGTCCCATCAAACACTCCCAGGGCAGGTACAGCACAGGTTAGATACAGAGTAAAGGTCGCTCTACACTGTCGCATCAAACATTCCCAGGGCTGGTACAGCACGGGTTTGATACAGAGTAAAGCTCCCTGTACACTGTCCCATCAAACACTCGCAGGGCATGTACAGCACGGGGTTAGATTCAGAGTAAAGCTCCCTCTACACTGTCCCATCAAACACTCCCAGGGCAGTACAGCATGGGGTTAGATACAGAGTAAAGCTCCCTCTACACTGTGCCATCAAACACTCCCAGGGCAGGTACAGCACGGGTTAGATACAGAGTAAAGCTCCCTCTACGCTGTCCCATCAAACACTCCCAGGGCAGGTACAGTACGGGTTAGATACAGAGTAAAGCTCCCTCTACGCTGTCCCATCAAACACTCCCAGGGCGTGTACTGCACGGGTTAGATACAGAGTAAAGCTCCCTCTGCACTGTCCCATCAAACACTCCCAGGGCAAGTACCACACAGGTTAGATACAGAGTAAAGCTGCCTCTACACTGTCCCATCAAACACTCCCAGGGCAGGTACAGCATGGGTTAGATACAGAGTAAAGCTCCCTCTACACTGTCCCATCAAACACTCCCAGTGCCCGTACAGCACGGGTTAGATACAGAGTAAAGGTCCCTCTACACTGTCCCATCAGACACTCCCAGGGCAGGTACAGCACGGGTTAGATGCAGAGTAAAGCTCCCTCTACGCTGTCCCATCAAACACTCCCAGGGCAGGTACAGCACGGGTTAGATACAGAGTAAATCTCCCTCTACACTGTCCCATCAAACACTCCCAGTGCAGGTACAGCACGGGTTAGATACAGAGTAAAGGTCCCTCTACACTGTCCCATCAAGCACTCCCAGGGCGGGTACAGCACAGGTTAGACACAGAATAAAAGTCCCTCTACACTGTCCCATCAAACACTCCCAGGGCAGGTACAGCACAGGTTGGATACAGAGTAAAGCTCCCTCTACACTGCCCCATCAAACACTCCCAGGGCAGGCACAGCACGGGGTTAGATACAGAGTAAAGCTCCCTCTACACTGTCCCATCAAACACTCCCAGGGCAGGTACAGCACCGGTTAGATACAGAGTAAAGCTCCCTCGACACTGTCCCATCAAACACTCCCAGGGCAGGTACAGCACGGGTTATATACAGAGTACATCTCCCTCTACACTGTCCCATCAAACACTCCCAGGGCAGGTACAGCACCGGTTAGATACAGAGTAAAGCTCCCTCTACACTGTCCCATCAAACACTCCCAGGGCAGGTACAGCACGGAGTTAGATACAGAGTACAGCTCCCTCTACACTGTCCCATCAAACACTCCCATGGCAGGTACTGCACGGGTTAGATACAGAGTAAAGCTTCCTCTACACTGTCCCATCAAACACTCCCAGGGCAGGTACAGCACGGGGTTAGATACAGAGTACAGCTCCCTCTACACTGTCCCATCAAACACTCCCATGGCAGGTACAGCACGGGTTAGATACAGAGTAAAGCTCCCTCTACTCTTTCCCATCAAACACTCCCAGGGCAGATACAGCACGGGTTAGATGCAGAGTACAGCTCCCTCTACGCTGTCCCATCAAACCCACCCAGAGCGTGTACAGCATGGGCTAGATAGACAGTAAAGCTCCCTCTACACTGTCCCATGAAACACTCCCAGGGCAGGTACATCATGGGTTAGATACAGAGTAAATCTCCCTCTACACTGTCCCATCAAACACTCCCAGGGCAGGTACAGCATGGGTTAGATACAGAGTAAAGCTCCCTCTACACTGTCCCATCAAACACTCCCAGGGCAGGTACAGCACAGGTTCCATACAGAGTAAAGCTCCCTCTACACTGTCCCATCAAACACTCCCAGGGAAGGTACAGCACGGGGTTAGATTCAGAGTAAAGCTCCCTCTACACTGTCCCATCAAACACTCCCAGGGCAGTACAGCACGGGGTTAGATAGAGAGTAAAGCTCCCTCTACACTGTCCCATCAAACACTCCCAGGGCAGGTACAGCACGGGTTAGATACAGAGTAATGCTCCCTCTACACTGTCCCATCAAACACTCCCAGGGCAGGTACAGCACGGGTTAGATAGAGAGTAAAGCTCCCTCTACACTGTCCCATCAAACACTCCCAGGGCAGGTACAGTACGGGGTTAGATACAGAGTAAAGCTCCCTCTACACTGTCCCATCAAACACTCCCAGGGCAGGTACAGCACGGATTAGCTACAGAGTAAAGCTCCCTCTACACTGTCCCATCAAACATTCCCAGGGCAGGTACAGCACGGGTTAGATGCAGAGTAAAGCTCCCTCTACACTGTCCCATCAAACACTCCCAGGGCAGGTACAGCACGGGTTAGATACAGAGTAAAGCTCCCTCTGCACTGTCCCATCAAACACTCCCAGGGCAGGTACAGCACGGGTTAGATACAGAGTAAAGCTCCCTCTACACTGTCCCATCAAACACACCCAGGGCAGGTACAGCACCGGGTTAGATACAGAGTAAAGCTCTCTCTACACTGTGCCATCAAACACTCCCAGGGCAGGTACAGCACGGGTTAGATACAGAGTAAAGCTCCCTCTACATTGTCCCATCAAACACTCCCAAGGCAGGTACAGCACAGGTTAGATACAGAGTAAAGGTCGCTCTACACTGTCGCATCAAACACTCCCGGGGCAGGTACAGCATGGGTTGATACAGGGTAAATCTCGCTCTACACTGTCCCATCAAACATTCCCAGGGCTGGTACAGCACGGTTTAGATACAGAGTAAAGCTCCCTGTACACTGTCCCATCAAACACTCGTAGGGCATGTACAGCACGGGGTTAGATTCAGAGTAAAGCTCCCTCTACACTGTCCCATCAAACACTCCCAGGGCAGTACAGCATGGGGTTAGATACAGAGTAAAGCTCCCTCTACACTGTGCCATCAAACACTACCAGGGCAGGTACAGCACGGGTTAGATACAGAGTAAAGCTCCCTCTACGCTGTCCCATCAAACACTCCCAGGGCGTGTACTGCACGGGTTAGATACAGAGTAAAGCTCCCTCTGCACTGTCCCATCAAACACTCCCAGGGCAAGTACCACACAGGTTAGATACAGAGTAAAGCTGCCTCTACACTGTCCCATCAAAAACTCCCAGGGCAGGTACAGCATGGGTTAGATACAGAGTAAAGCTCCCTCTACACTGTCCCATCAAACACTCCCAGTGCCCGTACAGCACGGGTTAGATACAGAGTAAATGTCCCTCTACACTGTCCCATCAGACACTCCCAGGGCAGGTACAGCACGGGTTAGATGCAGAGTAAAGCTGCCTCTACACTGTCCCATCAAAAACTCCCAGGGCAGGTACAGCATGGGTTAGATACAGAGTAAAGCTCCCTCTACACTGTCCCATCAAACACTCCCAGTGCCCGTACAGCACGGGTTAGATACAGAGTAAAGCTCCCTCTACGCTGTCCCATCAAACACTCCCAGGGCAGGTACAGCACGTGTTAGATACAGAGTAAATCTCCCTCTACACTGTCCCATCAAACACTCCCAGTGCAGGTACAGCACGGGTTAGATACAGAGTAAAGGTCCCTCTACACTGTCCCATCAAGCACTCCCAGGGCGGGTACAGCACAGGTTAGATACAGAATAAAAGTCCCTCTACACTGTCCCATCAAACACTCCCAGGGCAGGTACAGCACAGGTTGGATACAGAGTAAAGCTCCCTCTACACTGCCCCATCAAACACTCCCAGGGCAGGCACAGCACGGGGTTAGATACAGAGTAAAGCTCCCTCTACACTGTCCCATCAAACACTCCCAGGGCAGGTACAGCACCGGTTAGATACAGAGTAAAGCTCCCTCGACACTGTCCCATCAAACACTCCCAGGGCAGGTACAGCACGGGTTATATACAGAGTACATCTCCCTCTACACTGTCCCATCAAACACTCCCAGGGCAGGTACAGCACCGGTTAGATACAGAGTAAAGCTCCCTCTACACTGTCCCATCATACACTCCCAGGGCAGGTGCAGCACGGGGTTAGATACAGAGTACAGCTCCCTCTACACTGTCCCATCAAACACTCCCATGGCAGGTACTGCACGGGTTAGATACAGAGTAAAGCTTCCTCTACACTGTCCCATCAAACACTCCCAGGGCAGGTACAGCACGGGGTTAGACACAGAGCACAGCTCCCTCTACACTGTCCCATCAAACACTCCCATGGCAGGTACAGCACGGTTAGATACAGAGTAAAGCTCCCTCTACTCTTTCCCATCAAACACTCCCAGGGCAGATACAGCACGGGTTAGATGCAGAGTACAGCTCCCTCTACGCTGTCCCATCAATCCCACCCAGAGCGTGTACAGCATGGGCTAGATAGACAGTAAAGCTCCCTCTACACTGTCCCATGAAACACTCCCAGGGCAGGTACATCATGGGTTAGATACAGAGTAAATCTCCCTCTACACTGTCCCATCAAACACTCCCAGGGCAGGTACAGCATGGGTTAGATACAGAGTAAAGCTCCCTCTACACTGTCCCATCAAACACTCCCAGGGCAGGTACAGCACAGGTTCCATACAGAGTAAAGCTCCCTCTACACTGTCCCATCAAACACTCCCAGGTAAGGTACAGCACGGGGTTAGATTCAGAGTAAAGCTCCCTCTACACGGTCCCATCAAACACTCCCAGGGCAGTACAGCACGGGGTTAGATACAGAGTAAAGCTCCCTCTACACTGTCCCATCAAACACTCCCAGGGCAGGTACAGCACGGGTTAGATACAGAGTAATGCTCCCTCTACACTGTCCCATCAAACACTCCCAGGGCAGGTACAGCACGGGTTAGATAGAGAGTAAAGCTCCCTCTACACTGTCCCATCAAACACTCCCAGGGCAGGTACAGTACAGGGTTAGATACAGAGTAAAGCTCCCTCTACACTGTCCCATCAAACACTCCCAGGGCAGGTACAGCACGGGTTAGCTACAGAGTAAAGCTCCCTCTACACTGTCCCATCAAACATTCCAGGGCAGGTACAGCACAGGTTAGATGCAGAGTAAAGCTCCCTCTACACTGTCCCATCAAACACTCCCAGGGCAGGTACAGCACAGGTTAGATACAGAGTAAAGCTCCCTCTACACTGTCCCATCAAACACTCCCATGGCAGGTACAGCACGGGTTAGATACAGAGTAAAGCTCCCTCTACACTGTCCCATCAAACACACCCAGGGCAGGTACAGCACCGGGTTAGATACAGGGTAAAGCTCTCTCTACACTGTCCCATCAAACACTCCCAGGGCAGGTACAGCACGGGTTAGATACAGAGTAAAGCTCCCTCTATACTGTCCCATCAAACACTCCCAAGGCAGGTACAGCACAGGTTAGATACAGAGTAAAGGTCGCTCTAGACTGTCGCATCAAACACTCCCGGGGCAGGTACAGCATGGGTTGATACAGGGTAAATCTCCCTCTACACTGTCCCATTAAACATACCCAGGGCTGGTACAGCACGGTTTAGATACAGAGTAAAGCTCCCTGTACACTGTCCCATCAAACACTCGCAGGGCATGTACAGCACGGGGTTAGATTCAGAGTAAAGCTCCCTCTACACTGTCCCATCAAACACTCCCAGGGCAGTACAGCATGGGGTTAGATACAGAGTAAAGCTCCCTCTACACTGTGCCATCAAACACTCCCAGGGCAGGTACAGCACAGGTTCGATACAGAGTAAAGCTCCCTCTACGCTGTCCCATCAAACACTCCCAGGGCAGGTACAGCACGGGTTAGATACAGAGTAAAGCTCCCTCTACGCTGTCCCATCAAACACTCCCAGGGCATGTACTGTACGGGTTAGATACAGAGTAAAGCTCCCTCTGCACTGTCCCATCAAACACTCCCAGGGCAAGTACCACACAGGTTAGATACAGAGTAAAGCTGCCTCTACACTGTCCCATCAAACACTCCCAGGGCAGGTACAGCATGGGTTAGATACAGAGTAAAGCTCCCTCTACACTGTCCCATCAAACACTCCCAGTGCCCGTACAGCACGGGTTAGATACAGAGTAAAGGTCCCTCTACACTGTCCCATCAGACACTCCCAGGGCAGGTACAGCACGGGTTAGATGCAGATTAAAGCTCACTCTACGCTGTCCCATCAAACACTCCCAGGGCAGGTAAAGCACTGGTTAGATACAGAGTAAATCTCCCTCGACACTGTCCCATCAAACACTCCCAGTGCAGGTACAGCACGGGTTAGATAAAGAGTAAAGGTCCCTCTACACTGTCCCATCAAGCACTCCCAGGGCGGGTACAGCACAGGTTAGATACAGAATAAAAGTCCCTCTACACTGTCCCATCAAACACTCCCAGGGCAGGTACAGCACAGGTTGGATACAGAGAAAAGCTCCCTCTACACTGCCCCATCAAACACTCCCAGGGCAGGCACAGCACGGGGTTAGATACAGAGTAAAGCTCCCTCTACACTGTCCCATCAAACACTCCCAGGGCAGGAACAGCACCGGTTAGATACAGAGTAAAGCTCCCTCGACACTGTCCCATCAAACACTCCCAGGGCAGGTGCAGCACGGGTTATATGCAGAGTACATCTCCCTCTACACTGTCCCATCAAACACTCCCAGGGCAGGTACAGCACCGGTTAGATACAGAGTAAAGCTCCCTCTACACTGTCCCATCAAACACTCCCAGGGCAGGTACAGCACGGGGTTAGATACAGAGTACAGCTCCCTCTACACTGCCCCATCAAACACTCCCATGGCAGGTGCTGCACGGGTTAGATACAGAGTAAAGCTTCCTCTACACTGTCCCATCAAACACTCCCAGGGCAGGTACAGCACGGGGTTAGATACAGAGTACAGCTCCCTCTACACTGTCCCATCAAACACTCCCATGGCAGGTACAGCACGGGTTAGATACAGAGTAAAGCTCCCTCTACTCTTTCCCATCAAACACTCCCAGGGCAGATACAGCACGGGTTAAATGCAGAGTACAGCTCCCTCTACGCTGTCCCATCAAACCCACCCAGAGCGTGTACAGCATGGGCTAGATAGACAGTAAAGCATCCTCTACACTGTCCCATGAAACACTCCCAGGGCAGGTACATCATGGGTTAGATACAGAGTAAATCTCCCTCTACACTGTCCCATCAAACACTCCCAGGGCAGGTGCAGCATGGGTTAGATACAGAGTAAAGCTCCCTCTACACTGTCCCATCAAACACTCCCAGGGCAGGTACAGCACAGGTTCCATACAGAGTAAAGCTCCCTCTACACTGTCCCATCAAACACTCCCAGGGAAGGTACAGCACGGGGTTAGATTCAGAGTAAAGCTCCCTCTACACTGTCCCATCAAACACTCCCAGGGCAGTACAGCACGGGGTTAGATACAGAGTAAAGCTCCCTCTACACTGTCCCATCAAACACTCCCAGGGCAGGTACAGCACGGGTTAGATACAGAGTAATGCTCCCTCTACACTGTCCCATCAAACACTCCCAGGGCAGGTACAGCACGGGTTAGATAGAGAGTAAAGCTCCCTCTACACTGTCCCATCAAACACTCCCAGGGCAGGTACAGTACGGGGTTAGTTGCAGAGTAAAGCTCCCTCTACACTGTCCCATCAAACACTCCCAGGGCAGGTACAGCACGGGTTAGATACAGAGTAAAGCTCCCTCTACACTGTCCCATCAAACATTCCCAGGGCAGGTACAGCACGGGTTAGATGCAGAGTAAAGCTCCCTCTACACTGTCCCATCAAACACTCCCAGGGCAGGTACAGCACGGGTTAGATACAGAGTAAAGCTCCCTCTACACTGTCCCATCAAACACTCCCAGGGCAGGTACAGCACGGGTTAGATACAGAGTAAAGCTCCCTCTACACTGTCCCATCAAACACTCCCAGGGCAGGTACAGCACGGGGTTAGATACAGAGTACAGCTCCCTCTACACTGTCCCATCAAACACTCCCAGTGCCCGTACAGCACGGGTTAGATACAGAGTAAAGGTCCCTCTACACTGTCCCATCAGACACTCCCAGGGCAGGTACAGCACGGGTTAGATGCAGATTAAAGCTCACTCTACGCTGTCCCATCAAACACTCCCAGGGCAGGTAAAGCACTGGTTAGATACAGAGTAAATCTCCCTCGACACTGTCCCATCAAACACTCCCAGTGCAGGTACAGCACGGGTTAGATAAAGAGTAAAGGTCCCTCTACACTGTCCCATCAAGCACTCCCAGGGCGGGTACAGCACAGGTTAGATACAGAATAAAAGTCCCTCTACACTGTCCCATCAAACACTCCCAGGGCAGGTACAGCACAGGTTGGATACAGAGTAAAGCTCCCTCTACACTGCCCCATCAAACACTCCCAGGGCAGGCACAGCACGGGGTTAGATACAGAGTAAAGCTCCCTCTACACTGTCCCATCAAACACTCCCAGGGCAGGAACAGCACCGGTTAGATACAGAGTAAAGCTCCCTCGACACTGTCCCATCAAACACTCCCAGGGCAGGTGCAGCACGGGTTATATGCAGAGTACATCTCCCTCTACACTGTCCCATCAAACACTCCCAGGGCAGGTACAGCACCGGTTAGATACAGAGTAAAGCTCCCTCTACACTGCCCCATCAAACACTCCCATGGCAGGTACTGCACGGGTTAGATACAGAGTAAAGCTTCCTCTACACTGTCCCATCAAACACTCCCAGGGCAGGTACAGCACGGGGTTAGATACAGAGTACAGCTCCCTCTACACTGTCCCATCAAACACTCCCATGGCAGGTACAGCACGGGTTAGATACAGAGTAAAGCTCCCTCTACTCTTTCCCATCAAACACTCCCAGGGCAGATACAGCACGGGTTAAATGCAGAGTACAGCTCCCTCTACGCTGTCCCATCAAACCCACCCAGAGCGTGTACAGCATGGGCTAGATAGACAGTAAAGCATCCTCTACACTGTCCCATGAAACACTCCCAGGGCAGGTACATCATGGGTTAGATACAGAGTAAATCTCCCTCTACACTGTCCCATCAAACACTCCCAGGGCAGGTGCAGCATGGGTTAGATACAGAGTAAAGCTCCCTCTACACTGTCCCATCAAACACTCCCAGGGCAGGTACAGCACAGGTTCCATACAGAGTAAAGCTCCCTCTACACTGTCCCATCAAACACTCCCAGGGAAGGTACAGCACGGGGTTAGATTCAGAGTAAAGCTCCCTCTACACTGTCCCATCAAACACTCCCAGGGCAGTACAGCACGGGGTTAGATACAGAGTAAAGCTCCCTCTACACTGTCCCATCAAACACTCCCAGGGCAGGTACAGCACGGGTTAGATACAGAGTAATGCTCCCTCTACACTGTCCCATCAAACACTCCCAGGGCAGGTACAGCACGGGTTAGATAGAGAGTAAAGCTCCCTCTACACTGTCCCATCAAACACTCCCAGGGCAGGTACAGTACGGGGTTAGATGCAGAGTAAAGCTCCCTCTACACTGTCCCATCAAACACTCCCAGGGCAGGTACAGTACGGGGTTAGATGCAGAGTAAAGCTCCCTCTACACTGTCCCATCAAACACTCCCAGGGCAGGTACAGCACGGGATAGATAGAGAGTAAAGCTCCCTCTACACTGTCCCATCAAACACTCCCAGGGCAGGTACAGTACGGGGTTAGATGCAGAGTAAAGCTCCCTCTACACTGTCCCATCAAACACTCCCAGGGCAGGTACAGCACGGGGTTAGATACAGAGTACAGCTCCCTCTACACTGTCCCATCAAACACTCCCATGGCAGGTACAGCACGGGTTAGATACAGAGTAAAGCTCCCTCTACTCTTTCCCATCAAACACTCCCAGGGCAGATACAGCACGGGTTAAATGCAGAGTACAGCTCCCTCTACGCTGTCCCATCAAACCCACCCAGAGCGTGTACAGCATGGGCTAGATAGACAGTAAAGCATCCTCTACATTGTCCCATGAAACACTCCCAGGGCAGGTACATCATGGGTTAGATACAGAGTAAATCTCCCTCTACACTGTCCCATCAAACACTCCCAGGGCAGGTGCAGCATGGGTTAGATACAGAGTAAAGCTCCCTCTACACTGTCCCATCAAACACTCCCAGGGCAGGTACAGCACAGGTTCCATACAGAGTAAAGCTCCCTCTACACTGTCCCATCAAACACTCCCAGGGAAGGTACAGCACGGGGTTAGATTCAGAGTAAAGCTCCCTCTACACTGTCCCATCAAACACTCCCAGGGCAGTACAGCACGGGGTTAGATACAGAGTAAAGCTCCCTCTACACTGTCCCATCAAACACTCCCAGGGCAGGTACAGCACGGGTTAGATACAGAGTAATGCTCCCTCTACACTGTCCCATCAAACACTCCCAGGGCAGGTACAGCACGGGTTAGATAGAGAGTAAAGCTCCATCTACACTGTCCCATCAAACACTCCCAGGGCAGGTACAGTACGGGGTTAGATGCAGAGTAAAGCTCCCTCTACACTGTCCCATCAAACACTCCCAGGGCAGGTACAGCACGGGTTAGATACAGAGTAAAGCTCCCTCTACACTGTCCCATCAAACATTCCCAGGGCAGGTACAGCACGGGTTAGATGCAGAGTAAAGCTCCCTCTACACTGTCCCATCAAACACTCCCAGGGCAGGTACAGCACGGGTTAGATACAGAGTAAAGCTCCCTCTACACTGTCCCATCAAACACTCCCAGGGCAGGTACAGCACGGGGTTAGATACAGAGTACAGCTCCCTCTACACTGTCCCATCAAACACTCCCAGTGCCCGTACAGCACGGGTTAGATACAGAGTAAAGGTCCCTCTACACTGTCCCATCAGACACTCCCAGGGCAGGTACAGCACGGGTTAGATGCAGATTAAAGCTCACTCTACGCTGTCCCATCAAACACTCCCAGGGCAGGTAAAGCACTGGTTAGATACAGAGTAAATCTCCCTCGACACTGTCCCATCAAACACTCCCAGTGCAGGTACAGCACGGGTTAGATAAAGAGTAAAGGTCCCTCTACACTGTCCCATCAAGCACTCCCAGGGCGGGTACAGCACAGGTTAGATACAGAATAAAAGTCCCTCTACACTGTCCCATCAAACACTCCCAGGGCAGGTACAGCACAGGTTGGATACAGAGTAAAGCTCCCTCTACACTGCCCCATCAAACACTCCCAGGGCAGGCACAGCACGGGGTTAGATACAGAGTAAAGCTCCCTCTACACTGTCCCATCAAACACTCCCAGGGCAGGAACAGCACCGGTTAGATACAGAGTAAACCTCCCTCGACACTGTCCCATCAAACACTCCCAGGGCAGGTGCAGCACGGGTTATATGCAGAGTACATCTCCCTCTACACTGTCCCATCAAACACTCCCAGGGCAGGTACAGCACCGGTTAGATACAGAGTAAAGCTCCCTCGACACTGTCCCATCAAACACTCCCAGGGCAGGTACAGCACGGGGTTAGATACAGAGTACAGCTCCCTCTACACTGCCCCATCAAACACTCCCATGGCAGGTACTGCACGGGTTAGATACAGAGTAAAGCTTCCTCTACACTGTCCCATCAAACACTCCCAGGGCAGGTACAGCACGGGGTTAGATACAGAGTACAGCTCCCTCTACACTGTCCCATCAAACACTCCCATGGCAGGTACAGCACGGGTTAGATACAGAGTAAAGCTCCCTCTACTCTTTCCCATCAAACACTCCCAGGGCAGATACAGCACGGGTTAAATGCAGAGTACAGCTCCCTCTACGCTGTCCCATCAAACCCACCCAGAGCGTGTACAGCATGGGCTAGATAGACAGTAAAGCATCCTCTACACTGTCCCATGAAACACTCCCAGGGCAGGTACATCATGGGTTAGATACAGAGTAAATCTCCCTCTACACTGTCCCATCAAACACTCCCAGGGCAGGTGCAGCATGGGTTAGATACAGAGTAAAGCTCCCTCTACACTGTCCCATCAAACACTCCCAGGGCAGGTACAGCACAGGTTCCATACAGAGTAAAGCTCCCTCTACACTGTCCCATCAAACACTCCCAGGGAAGGTACAGCACGGGGTTAGATTCAGAGTAAAGCTCCCTCTACACTGTCCCATCAAACACTCCCAGGGCAGTACAGCATGGGGTTAGATACAGAGTAAAGCTCCCTCTACACTGTCCCATCAAACACTCCCAGGGCAGGTACAGCACGGGTTAGATACAGAGTAATGCTCCCTCTACACTGTCCCATCAAACACTCCCAGGGCAGGTACAGCACGGGTTAGATAGAGAGTAAAGCTCCCTCTACACTGTCCCATCAAACACTCCCAGGGCAGGTACAGTACGGGGTTAGATGCAGAGTAAAGCTCCCTCTACACTGACCCATCAAACACTCCCAGGGCAGGTACAGCACGGGTTAGATACAGAGTAAAGCTCCCTCTACACTGTCCCATCAAACATTCCCAGGGCAGGTACAGCACGGGTTAGATGCAGAGTAAAGCTCCCTCTACACTGTCCCATCAAACACTCCCAGGGCAGGTACAGCACGGGTTAGATACAGAGTAAAGCTCCCTCTACACTGTCCCATCAAACACTCCCAGGGCAGGTACAGCACGGGTTAGATACAGAGTAATGCTCCATCTACACTGTCCCATCAAACACACCCAGGGCAGGTACAGCACAGGTTAGATACAGAGTAAAGCTCCCTCTGCACTGTCCCATCAAACACTCCCAGGGCATGTACAGCACGGGTTAGATACAGAGTAAAGCTCCCTCGACACTGTCCCATCAAACACTCCCAGGGCAGGTACAGCACGGGTTAGATACAGAGTAAAGCTCCCTCTACACTGTCCCATCAAACACTCCCAGGGAAGGTACAGCACGTGGTTAGATTCAGAGTAAAGCTCCCTCTACACTATCCCATCAAACACTCCCAGGGCAGGTACAGCACGGGGTTCGATACAGAGTAAAGCTCCCTCTACACTGTCCCATCAAACACTCCCAGGGCAGGTACAGCACGGGTTAGATAGAGAGTAATGCTCCCTCTACACTGTCCCATCAAACACTCCCAGGGCAGGTACAGCACGGGTTAGATAGAGAGTAAAGCTCCCTCTACACTGTCCCATCAAACACTCCCAGGGCAGGAACAGTACGGGGTTAGATACAGAGTAAAGCTCCCTCTACACTGTCCCATCAAACACTCCCAGGGCAGGTACAGCACGGGTTAGATACAGAGTAAAGCTCCCTCTACACTGTCCCATCAAACATTCCCAGGGCAGGTACAGCATGGGTTAGATGCAGAGTAAAGCTCCCTCTACACTGTCCCATCAAACACTCCCAGGGCAGGTACAGCACGGGTTAGATACAGAGTAAAGCTCCCTCTACACTGTCCCATCAAACACTCCCAGGGCAGGTACAGCACGGGTTAGATAGAGAGTAAAGCTCCCTCTACACTGTCCCATCAAACACTCCCAGGGCAGGTACAGCACAGGTTAGATACAGAGTAAAGCTCCCTCTACACTGTCCCATCAAACACTCCCAGGGCAGGTACAGTACGGGGTTAGATACAGAGTAAAGCTCCCTCTACACTGTCCCATCAAACACTCCCAGGGCAGGTACAGCACGGGTTAGATACAGAGTAAAGCTCCCTCTGCACTGTCCCATCAAACATTCCCAGGGCAGGTACAGCACGGGTTAGATCCAGAGTAAAGCTCCCTCTACACTGTCCCATCAAACACTCCCAGGACAGGTACAGCACGGGTTAGATACAGAGTAAAGCTCCCTCTACACTGTCCCATCAAACACTCCCAGGGCAGGTACAGCACGGGTTAGATAGAGAGTAAAGCTCCCTCTACACTGTCCCATCAAACACTCCCAGGGCAGGTACAGCACGGGTTAGATACAGAGTAAAGCTCCCTCTACACTGTCCCATCAAACACTCCCAGGGCAGGTACAGCACGGGTTAGATACAGAGTAAAGCTCCCTCTACACTGTCCCATCAAACACTCCCAGGGCAGGTACAGCACGGGTTAGATAGAGAGTAAAGCTCCCTCTACACTGTCCCATCAAACACTCCCAGGGCAGGTACAGCACAGGTTAGATACAGAGTAAAGCTCCCTCTACACTGTCCCATCAAACACTCCCAGGGCAGGTACAGTACGGGGTTAGATACAGAGTAAAGCTCCCTCTACACTGTCCCATCAAACACTCCCAGGGCAGGTACAGCACGGGTTAGATACAGAGTAAAGCTCCCTCTGCACTGTCCCATCAAACATTCCCAGGGCAGGTACAGCACGGGTTAGATCCAGAGTAAAGCTCCCTCTACACTGTCCCATCAAACACTCCCAGGACAGGTACAGCACGGGTTAGATACAGAGTAAAGCTCCCTCTACACTGTCCCATCAAACACTCCCAGGGCAGGTGCAGCATGGGTTAGATACAGAGTAAAGCTCCCTCTACACTGTCCCATCAAACACTCCCAGGGCAGGTACAGCACAGGTTCCATACAGAGTAAAGCTCCCTCTACACTGTCCCATCAAACACTCCCAGGGAAGGTACAGCACGGGGTTAGATTCAGAGTAAAGCTCCCTCTACACTGTCCCATCAAACACTCCCAGGGCAGTACAGCACGGGGTTAGATACAGAGTAAAGCTCCCTCTACACTGTCCCATCAAACACTCCCAGGGCAGGTACAGCACGGGTTAGATACAGAGTAATGCTCCCTCTACACTGTCCCATCAAACACTCCCAGGGCAGGTACAGCACGGGTTAGATAGAGAGTAAAGCTCCATCTACACTGTCCCATCAAACACTCCCAGGGCAGGTACAGTACGGGGTTAGATGCAGAGTAAAGCTCCCTCTACACTGTCCCATCAAACACTCCCAGGGCAGGTACAGCACGGGTTAGATACAGAGTAAAGCTCCCTCTACACTGTCCCATCAAACATTCCCAGGGCAGGTACAGCACGGGTTAGATGCAGAGTAAAGCTCCCTCTACACTGTCCCATCAAACACTCCCAGGGCAGGTACAGCACGGGTTAGATACAGAGTAAAGCTCCCTCTACACTGTCCCATCAAACACTCCCAGGGCAGGTACAGCACGGGGTTAGATACAGAGTACAGCTCCCTCTACACTGTCCCATCAAACACTCCCAGTGCCCGTACAGCACGGGTTAGATACAGAGTAAAGGTCCCTCTACACTGTCCCATCAGACACTCCCAGGGCAGGTACAGCACGGGTTGGATGCAGATTAAAGCTCACTCTACGCTGTCCCATCAAACACTCCCAGGGCAGGTAAAGCACTGGTTAGATACAGAGTAAATCTCCCTCGACACTGTCCCATCAAACACTCCCAGTGCAGGTACAGCACGGGTTAGATAAAGAGTAAAGGTCCCTCTACACTGTCCCATCAAGCACTCCCAGGGCGGGTACAGCACAGGTTAGATACAGAATAAAAGTCCCTCTACACTGTCCCATCAAACACTCCCAGGGCAGGTACAGCACAGGTTGGATACAGAGTAAAGCTCCCTCTACACTGCCCCATCAAACACTCCCAGGGCAGGCACAGCACGGGGTTAGATACAGAGTAAAGCTCCCTCTACACTGTCCCATCAAACACTCCCAGGGCAGGAACAGCACCGGTTAGATACAGAGTAAACCTCCCTCGACACTGTCCCATCAAACACTCCCAGGGCAGGTGCAGCACGGGTTATATGCAGAGTACATCTCCCTCTACACTGTCCCATCAAACACTCCCAGGGCAGGTACAGCACCGGTTAGATACAGAGTAAAGCTCCCTCTACACTGTCCCATCAAACACTCCCAGGGCAGGTACAGCACGGGGTTAGATACAGAGTACAGCTCCCTCTACACTGCCCCATCAAACACTCCCATGGCAGGTACTGCACGGGTTAGATACAGAGTAAAGCTTCCTCTACACTGTCCCATCAAACACTCCCAGGGCAGGTACAGCACGGGGTTAGATACAGAGTACAGCTCCCTCTACACTGTCCCATCAAACACTCCCATGGCAGGTACAGCACGGGTTAGATACAGAGTAAAGCTCCCTCTACTCTTTCCCATCAAACACTCCCAGGGCAGATACAGCACGGGTTAAATGCAGAGTACAGCTCCCTCTACGCTGTCCCATCAAACCCACCCAGAGCGTGTACAGCATGGGCTAGATAGACAGTAAAGCATCCTCTACACTGTCCCATGAAACACTCCCAGGGCAGGTACATCATGGGTTAGATACAGAGTAAATCTCCCTCTACACTGTCCCATCAAACACTCCCAGGGCAGGTGCAGCATGGGTTAGATACAGAGTAAAGCTCGCTCTACACTGTCCCATCAAACACTCCCAGGGCAGGTACAGCACAGGTTCCATACAGAGTAAAGCTCCCTCTACACTGTCCCATCAAACACTCCCAGGGAAGGTACAGCACGGGGTTAGATTCAGAGTAAAGCTCCCTCTACACTGTCCCATCAAACACTCCCAGGGCAGTACAGCACGGGGTTAGATACAGAGTAAAGCTCCCTCTACACTGTCCCATCAAACACTCCCAGGGCAGGTACAGCACGGGTTAGATACAGAGTAATGCTCCCTCTACACTGTCCCATCAAACACTCCCAGGGCAGGTACAGCACGGGTTAGATAGAGAGTAAAGCTCCCTCTACACTGTCCCATCAAACACTCCCAGGGCAGGTACAGTACGGGGTTAGATGCAGAGTAAAGCTCCCTCTACACTGTCCCATCAAACACTCCCAGGGCAGGTACAGCACGGGTTAGATACAGAGTAAAGCTCCCTCTACACTATCCCATCAAACATTCCCAGGGCAGGTACAGCACGGGTTAGATGCAGAGTAAAGCTCCCTCTACACTGTCCCATCAAACACTCCCAGGGCAGGTACAGCACGGGTTAGATACAGAGTAAAGCTCCCTCTACACTGTCCCATCAAACACTCCCAGGGCAGGTACAGCACGGGTTAGATACAGAGTAATGCTCCATCTACACTGTCCCATCAAACACACCCAGGGCAGGTACAGCACAGGTTAGATACAGAGTAAAGCTCCCTCTGCACTGTCCCATCAAACACTCCCAGGGCATGTACAGCACGGGTTAGATACAGAGTAAAGCTCCCTCTACACTGTCCCATCAAACACTCCCAGGGCAGGTACAGCACGGGTTAGATACAGAGTAAAGCTCCCTCTACACTGTCCCATCAAACACTCCCAGGGCAGGTACAGCACGGGTTAGATACAGAGTAAAGCTCCCTCGACACTGTCCCATCAAACACTCCCAGGGCAGGTACAGCACGGGTTAGATACAGAGTAAAGCTCCCTCTACACTGTCCCATCAAACACTCCCAGGGAAGGTACAGCACGTGGTTAGATTCAGAGTAAAGCTCCCTCTACACTATCCCATCAAACACTCCCAGGGCAGGTACAGCACGGGGTTCGATACAGAGTAAAGCTCCCTCTACACTGTCCCATCAAACACTCCCAGGGCAGGTACAGCACGGGTTAGATAGAGAGTAATGCTCCCTCTACACTGTCCCATCAAACACTCCCAGGGCAGGTACAGCACGGGTTAGATAGAGAGTAAAGCTCCCTCTACACTGTCCCATCAAACACTCCCAGGGCAGGAACAGTACGGGGTTAGATACAGAGTAAAGCTCCCTCTACACTGTCCCATCAAACACTCCCAGGGCAGGTACAGCACGGGTTAGATACAGAGTAAAGCTCCCTCTACACTGTCCCATCAAACATTCCCAGGGCAGGTACAGCATGGGTTAGATGCAGAGTAAAGCTCCCTCTGCACTGTCCCATCAAACACTCCCAGGGCAGGTACAGCACGGGTTAGATACAGAGTAAAGCTCCCTCTACACTGTCCCATCAAACACTCCCAGGGCAGGTACAGCACGGGTTAGATAGAGAGTAAAGCTCCCTCTACACTGTCCCATCAAACACTCCCAGGGCAGGTACAGCACAGGTTAGATACAGAGTAAAGCTCCCTCT
Organism: Somniosus microcephalus; assembly: GCF_052327205.1. NCBI lineage: Eukaryota > Metazoa > Chordata > Chondrichthyes > Squaliformes > Somniosidae > Somniosus > Somniosus microcephalus. The sequence goes on from NW_028225179.1 coordinate 42,377,801, forward strand.
ACACTGTCCCATCAAACACTCCCAGGGCAGGTACAGTACGGGGTTAGATACAGAGTAAAGCTCCCTCTACACTGTCCCATCAAACACTCCCAGGGCAGGTACAGCACGGGTTAGATACAGAGTAAAGCTCCCTCTGCACTGTCCCATCAAACATTCCCAGGGCAGGTACAGCACGGGTTAGATCCAGAGTAAAGCTCCCTCTACACTGTCCCATCAAACACTCCCAGGACAGGTACAGCACGGGTTAGATACAGAGTAAAGCTCCCTCTACACTGTCCCATCAAACACTCCCAGGGCAGGTACAGCACGGGTTAGATAGAGAGTAAAGCTCCCTCTACACTGTCCCATCAAACACTCCCAGGGCAGGTACAGCACGGGTTAGATACAGAGTAAAGCTCCCTCTACACTGTCCCATCAAACACTCCCAGGGCAGGTACAGCACGGGTTCGATACAGAGTAAAGCTCCCTCTGCACTGTCCCATCAAACACTCCCAGGGCAGGTACAGCACGGGTTAGATACAGAGTAAAGCTCCCTCTACACTGTCCCATCAAACACTCCCAGGGCAGGTAGTGCACCGGTTAGATACAGAGTAAAGCTCCCTCTACACTGTCCCATCAAACACTCCCAGGGCGTGTACAGCACGGGTTAGATACAGAGTAAAGCTCCCTCTACACTGTCCCATCAAACACTCCCAGGGCAGGTACAGCACGGGTTAGATACAGAGTAAAGCTCCCTCTACACTGTCCCATCAAACACTCACAGGGCAGGTACAGCACGGGTTAGATACAGAGTAAAGCTCCCTCTACACTGTCCCATCAAACACTCCCAGGGCAGGTACAGCACGGGTTAGATACAGAATAAAGCTCCCTCTACACTGTCCCATCAAACACTCCCAGGGCAGGTACAGCACGGGTTAGATACAGAGTAAAGCTCCCTCTACACTGTCCCATCAAACACTCCCAGGGCAGGTACAGCACGGGTTAGATACAGAGTAAAGCTCCCTCTACACTGTCCCTTCAAACACTCCCAGGGCAGGTACAGCACGGGTTAGATACAGAGTAAAGCTCCCTCTACACTGTCCCGTCAAACACTCCCAGGGCAGGTACAGCACGAGTTCGATACAGAGTAAAGCTCCCTCTACACTGTCCCGTCAAACACTCCCAGGGCAGGTACAGCACGGGTTAGATACAGAGTAAAGCTCCCTCTACACTGTCCCATCAAACACTCACAGGGCAGGTACAGCACGGGTTAGATACAGAGTAAAGCCCCCTCTACACTGTCCCATCAAACACTCCCAGGGCAGGTACATCACGGGTTAGATACAGAGTAAAGCTCCCTCTACACTGTCCCTTCAAACACTCCCAGGGCAGGTACAGCACGGGTTAGATACAGAGTAAAGCTCCCTCTACACTGTCCCGTCAAACACTCCCAGGGCAGGTACAGCACGAGTTAGATACAGAGTAAAGCTCCCTCTACACTGTCCCGTCAAACACTCCCAGGGCAGGTACAGCACCGGTTTGGTGGGATGGAATTGTAGGGTATTGAGTGAGGATGAGCTGGATGTCCCTCTCTGATGCAGTTGTGCTTGGACTCTGGCTCCAGTGGGAACTGCACCCCAAGGATTCCCACCCCCTCCAGGGGCAGGCGGCGGGGGAGAGAGGGTGAATTGTCGCTGTGATTCCGGATCCCGTCAGCAGAGGGGGCAGCTGATCACCAAACCCGGGGCTGCCTCTGCCAGAGATTCTATTCTCACACTCCAACTCTCACACTCACACACACTAACACACACACACTCACACTCACACACACACACTAACACACACTCGCACTGACACACACTAACACACACTCACACATACACACACACCAACTCTCACTCTCACACTCACACACACTAACTCACACTCACACACACACCAACTCTCACTCTCACACTCACACACACTAACTCACACTCACACACACCAACTCTCACTCTCACACTCACACACACTAACTCACACTCACACACACACCAACTCTCACTCTCAGACTCACACACACTAACACTCACACACACTAACACACACTCACACACACACTCACATCAACTCTCACTCTCACACTCACACACACACCAAAACACACTCACACTCACACACACTAACACACACTCACACTCACACTCACACCAACTCTCACTCTCACACTCACACACACACTAATACACACTCACACAGACACTCACACCAACTCTCACACTCACGCACACTAACACATACTCACACTCACACTCACACCAACTCTCACTCTCACACTCACACACACACACTAACTCACACTCACACTCACACCAACTCTCACTCTCACACACACACTAACACACACTCACACTCACACTCACACCAACTCTCACTCTCACACTCACGCACACTAACACACACACTCACACCAACTCTCACTCTCACACTCACACACACACTAACACACACTCACACAGACACTCACACCAACTCTCACTCTCACACACACTAACACACACTCACACCAACTCTCACACACACACTAACACACTCACACTCACACTCACACACACACCCACACCAACACTCATACACACACACACCAACACTCACACTCATTCATCAATACACATTCACACTCTCACTCACACTCAGACACACCAAAACACACACACACACCAACACACACTCACACTCACACACTCACACTCGCACACACTCACACCAACACACACTCACATAGAAACATAGAAGATAGGAGCAGGAGTAGGCCATTCGGCCCCTCGAGCCTGATCCGCCATTCAATGCGATCATGGCTGATCATCCAAATTCAGTACCCGGTCCCTGCTTTCTCCCCATATCCCTTGATCCCTTTAGCCTTAAGAAATATATCTAACTCCTTCTTGAATATATTTAATGAATTGGCCTCTACTGCCTTCTGTGGTAGAGAATTCCACAGGTTCACCAATCTCTGGGTGAAGAAATTCCTCCTCATCTCTGTCCTAAATGGCTTACCCCTTATCCTTAGACTGTGACCCCTGGTTCTGGACTCCCCCACCATCGGGAACATCCTTCCTGCATCTAGTCTGTCTAGTCCTGTTAGAATTTTATAAGTTTCAATGAGATCCCCTCTCATTCTTCTAAACTCCAGCGAGTACAAGTCCAATCGACCCAATCTCTCCTCATACGTCATTCCTGCCATCCCAGGTATCAGTCTGGTGAATCTTCGCTGCACTCCCTCCATGGCAAGAACATCCTTCCTCAGATAAGGCGACCAAAACTGCACAAAATACTCAAGGTGTGGTCTCACCAAGGCCCTGTACAACTGCAGCAAGACATCCTTGTCCCTGTACTCGAACCCTCTCGCTACGAAGGCCAACATTCCATTTGCCTTCTTAACTGCCTGCTGCACGTGCATGCTTACCTTCAGCGACTGATGCACAAGGACACCCAGGTCTCGTTGCACTTCCCCCTTCTCCCAATCTATTGCCGTTCAGATAATAATCTGTCTTCCTGTATTTGCCACCAAAGTGGATAACCTCACATTTATCCACATTATACTGCATCTGCCATGCATCTGCCCAATCACCCAACCTGTCCAAATCATACGAACTCACACTCACACACTCACTCACACACACTCGCACACATTCACACACACACTCACACACACTCACACTCTCACACACACTCACACATTCACACACTCACACACACACACACTCACACTCTTACACTCACACACACACACACACACACGCACACTCACACAAATTCACACTCACACAAACTTACACACACACTCACAGAAACTCACACTCACAAACTCACAAACACAAACTCACACTCACACAAACTCACACACACACTCTCACACACACTCACACACACTCACACACACACACTTACACTCACACACATACTCACACTCACTCACATTCACACACTCACACAAACTCACACTCACACACACACTCATACACATTCACTCACACTCACTCACACACACTCACACTCACTCACACTCACTCACACGCACACACACACACACACTCATACTCACACATTCACTCACCCTCACACTCACACCCTCTCACTCACTCACGCACTCACTCACACACACTCACGCACTCACACACACACTCACACATTCACTCACCCTCACACTCACACACTCTCACGCACACACTCGCACACACTCGCACTCACACTCGCATTCACTCACTTACACACACTCACACACACTCTCACACATGTTCACACTCACACACACTCACATTCACACACACACACAGTCACACACTCACACACATTCACACACACTCACACTCTCACACACACTCACACACACACACACACACACTCGCACTTTCACACATGCTCACACTCACACACACACACACAGTCACACACTTACACACACACACAGTCACACACTCACACACATTCACACACTCACTCACTCACATGCACACACTCACACTCACACATTCACACACTCACTCACTCACATGCACACACTTACACTCACACACATACTCACTAACACACTCACACTCACTCACACATTCACACACTCACACACACTCTCACTCACACACACTCACACTCTCACACACACTCTCACTCACACACACTCACACTCTTACACTCACACACACACACACACACACACACTCACTCACACTCACTCACACACACTCTCACTCACACACACACACTCACACTCACACAAACTCACATTCACACAAACTTACACACACACACTCACAGAAACTCACACTCACAAACTCACACTCACACAAACTCACACTCACTCTCACACACATTCATGCACACTCACACTCACACAAACTCACACTCACACACTCACTCACACTCACACACACACACACACTCACACTCATACTCACAGACATTCACTCATGCACACACTCACTCATACACCCACACTCACACCCTCTCACTCACTCACGCACTCACTCACACACACTCACACACACACACTCGCACTCACACTCGCATTCACTCACTCACACACACATGTTCACACTCACGCACACTCACACACTCACACACACACTCACACACTCACACACACTCGCACTCTCACACATGCTCACACTCACACACACACACTCACACACACACAGTCACACACTTACACACAGTCACACACTCACACACATTCACACACACACTCTTACACTCACTCTCACACACATTCATGCACAATCACACACTCACTCACACTCACACACACACTCATACACATTCACTCACACTCACTCACGCCCACTCACACACACACTCACACTCATACTCACAGACATTCACTCATGCACACACTCACTCACACCCTCTCACTCACTCTCACACTCACTCACACACACTCACGCACTCACACACACACTCACACATTCACTCACCCTCACACTCACACACTCTCACACACACTCGCACTCACACTCACACACACACTCGCATTCACTCACTCACACACACTCACACAAACTCACACTCACACTCACTCACACACACACTCATACACACTCACACACACACTCACACTCTCACACACACACACACACACTCACACTCACACTCTCACACACTCACATACACACTCACACTCACACACACACTCACACACGCTCACAGACACACACACACACACACTCTCTCACACATTCACACACACTCACAATCAAACACTCACAATCACACACTCACAATCACACACTCACAATCACACACTCACTCACACTCACACACACTCATTCACACTCACACAATAACACACTCGCACACACACAGTCACACACTCAGACACTCACTCACACTCACACACTCACCCACATTCACACACACTCACTCACACATGCACTCACACGCACACTCACACTCTCACACAAACACTCACACACACACACACACTCATTCACACACACTCACACACACACTCACACACATTCACACTCACACACACATGCACACACACTCACACACTCACACTCACACTCACACACACACTCTCACTCACACACACACTCTCACTCACACACACACTCCCACACACTCACTCAATGGGAATCAGGGGGAAAACACTCCACTGGCTGGAGTCATACCTTGCACAAAGGAAGATGGTTGTGGTGGTTGAAGGTCAATCATCACAGCCCCAGGACATCACTGCAGGAGTTCCTCAGGGCAGTGTCCTAGGCCCATCCATCTTCAGCTGCTCCATCAATGACCTTCCCTCCAATATAAGGTCAGAAATGGGGATGTTCCTGATGACTGCACTGTGTTCAGCGTCATTCACAACTCCTCAGATAATGAAGCAGTCCATGCCTGCATGCAACAAGACCTGGACAACGTTCAGGCTTGGGCTGATAAGTGGCAGGTAATATTCACGCCACACAAGTGCCAGGCAATGACTATCTCCAACATGCGAGAGTCTAACCACCGCCCCTTGACATTCAACGGCATTACCATCACCGAATCCCCCACCATCAACATCCTGGGGGTCACCATTGACCAGAAACTTAACTGGACCAGCCACATAAATACTGTGGCAACAAGAGCAGGTCAGAGGCTGGGTATTCTGCGGCGAGTGTCTCACCTCCTGACTCCCCAAAGCCTTTCCACCATCTACAAGACACAAGTCAGGAGTGTGATGGAATACTCTCCACTTGCCTGGATGAGTGCAGCTCCAACAACACTCAAGAAGCTCGACACCATCCAGGACAAAGCAGCCCGCTTTATTGGCACCCCATTCACCACCTTAAACATTAACTCCCTCCACCACCGGCGCACCGTGGCTGCAGTGTGTACCATCTACAAGATGTACTGCAGCAACTCGCCAAGGCTTCTTCGGCAGCACCTCCCAAACCCGCGACCTCTTCCACCTAGAAGGACAAGGGCAGCAGGCACCTGGGAACACCACCACCTCCAGGTTCCCCTCCAAGTCACACACCATCCTGACTTAGAAGTATATCGCCGATCCTTCATCGTCACTGGGTCAAAATCCTGGAACTCCCTCCCCAACAGCACTGTGGGAGCACCTTCACCACACGGACTGCAGCGGTTCAAGGCGGCGGCTCACCGCCACCTTCTCAAGGGCAATAAATGCTGGCCTTGCCAGCGACGCCCACATCCCATAAACAAAAAAAACCTCACACACGCTCACTCACACGCACTCACACACACACTCACACTCTCACACACACACAATCTCTCTCACTCACACACTCATTCACACACACACACAAATCTCCACTTAACCTTCTCTGCTCTAAGGAGAACAACCCCAGCTTCTCCAGTCTCTCCACATCACTGAAGTCCCTCATCCCTGGAACCATTCTGGTCAATCTCCCCTTAACCTCCTCTGCTCTAAGGAGAACAACCCCAGCTTCTCCAGTCTCTCCACATCACTGAAGTCCCTCATCCCATGGTATCATTCTGGTCAATCTCCACTTAACCTTCTCTGCTCTAAGGAGAACAATCCCAGCTTCTCCAGTCTCTCCACATAACTGAAGTCCCTCATCCCTGGAACCATTCTGGTCAATCTCCTCTTAACCTTCTCTGCTCTAAGGAGAACAATCCCAGCTTCTCCAGTCTCTCCACATCACTGAAGTCCCTCATCCCTGGTACCATTCTGGTCAATCTCACCTTAACCTTCTCTGCTCTAAGGAGAACAACCCCAGCTCCTCCGGTCTCTCCACATAACTGAAGTCCCTCATCCCTGGAACCATTCTGGTCAATCTCCCCTTAAGCTTCTCTGCTCTAAGGAGAACAATCCCAGCTTCTCCAGTCTCTCCACATAACTGAAGTCCCTCATCCCTGGAACCATTCTGGTCAATCTCCCCTTAACCTTCTCTGCTCTAAGGAGAACAACCCCAGCTTCTCCAGTCTCTCCACATCACTGAAGTCCCTCATCCCTGGTACCATTCTGGTCAATCTCCCCTTAACCTTCTCTGCTCTAAGGAGAACAACCCCAGCTTGTCCAGTCTCTCCACATAACTGAAGTCCCTCATCCCTGGTACCATTCTGGTCAATCTCCCCTTAACCTTCTCCGCTCTAAGGAGAACAACCCCAGCTTCTCCAGTCTCTCCACATCACTGAAGTCCCTCATCCCTGGTACCATTCTGGTAAATCAATTCTGCCCCCTCTCTAAGGCTTTCACATCCTTCCTAAAGTGCGGTGCCCAGAATTGAGCTTGAGTTGAGGTAGAAGATCAGCAGGCTCGAGGGGCCGAATGGTCGACTCCTGCTCTTATTTCCTATGTTCTTATGATCTGAGAGGGTCCACTGATTTTCTCCCATTACTACAAGGCGCTGCACAGGAGCGTTATCAGAGTCACATAAGGAGACATTAGGACAGACGACCAAAAGCTTGGTCAATCAGGTAGGTTTTAAGGAGCATCTTAAAGGAGGAGAGAGAGGCGGAGAGGATTAGGGAGGGAATTCCAGAGCTCGGGGCCCAGGCGGCTGAAGGCACGCCGCCAACGGTGGAGCGATGAAAATCAGGGATGCTCAAGGGGCCAGAATTGGAGGAGCGCAGAGTTCTCGGAGGGAGGGCTGTGGGGCTGGAGGTCACAGAGATAGGGAGAGGGGCGAGTGCCATGGGAGGGATTTGAACACAAAATGAGAATTATGAAATCGAGGCAATGCCGGATGGAAGTCAGTGTAGGTCAGCGAGCACAGGGGGTGATGGGTGAACGGGACTTGGTGCGAGTTGGGACACGGGCAGCCGAGTTTTGGATGACCTCAAGTTTACGTAGGGTAGAATGTGGGAGGCCAGCCAGGAGTGCGTTGGAATAGTCGACTCTGGAGGTTAAAAAGGCATGGCTGAGGGATTCAGCAGCGGATGAGCTAAGGCAAGGAGCGGAGACGGGCGATGTTACGGAGGTGGAAGTAGGCGGTCCTTGTGATGGAGCGGATATTGGAATCGGCAGGTCATCTCAGGGTCAAATAGGACGCCAAGGGTGCGACCAGTGAGCCATTGGCAATCTGTCACCTCACCAACCAGCAAGGCACTCACTCAATGGCCAAGGAAGAAGAGAGGAGAAGAGATAACCGGATACTTACATGTAAGTCCCATCATCCTCCCCTGTCCCTGTGTGAGCGAGAGAGACAGAAGTTCATCAGTTAACAGTAATGAAGGGGGCACCATAGACGGAGGTCATTACAAGAGCAATCTCAAACTAATCCCGCGGCCCTGCTCTCTCCCCATAGCCCTGCATCAGTCCCCAAACTAATCCCACTGGCCCGCTCTCTCCCCATAGCCCTGTATCAATCCCCAAACTAATCCCATTGCCCCACTCTCTCGCCATAGCCCTGTATCAGTCCCCAAACTAATCCCACTGGCCCGCTCTCTCCCCATAGCCCTGTATCAATCCCCAAACTAATCCCATTGCCCCACTCTCTCGCCATAGCCCTGTATCAATCCCCAAACTAATCCCACTGCCCCGCTCTCTCCCCATAGCCCTGTATCAATCCCAAACTAATCCCACTGCCCCGCTCTCTCCCCATAGTCCTGTATCAATCCCCAAACTAATCCCACTGCCCCACTCTCTCCCCATAGCCCTGTATCAATCCCCAAACTAATCCCACTGCCCCGCTCTCTCCCCATAGCCCTGTATCAATCCCCAAACTAATCCCACTGCCCCGCTCTCTCCCCATAGCCCTGTATCAATCCACAAACTAATCTCACTGCCCCGCTCTCTCCCCATAGCCCTGTATCAATCCCCAAACTAATCCCACTCCCCCGCTCTCTCCCCATAGCCCTATATCAATCCCCAAACTAATCCCACTGCCCCGCTCTCTCCCCATAGCCCTGTATCAATCCCCAAACTAATCCCACTGCCCCGCTCTCTCCCCATAGCCCTGTATCAATCCACAACTAATCCCAATGCCCCGCTCTCTCCCCATAGCCCACTATCAATCCACAAACCTATCCCAATGCCGCGCTCTCTCCCCATAGATCTGTATCAATCCCCAAACAAATCCCATTGCTCCATTCTCTCCCCATGGCCCTGTATCAATCCCCAAACTAATCCCACTGCCCCGCTCTCTCCCCATAGTCCTGTATCAATCCACAAACTAATCCCACTGCCCCGCTCTCTCCCCATAGCCCATTATCAATCCCCAAACTAATCCCACTGCCCCGCTCTCTTCCCATAGCCCTGTATCAATCCCCAAACTAATCCCACTGCCCCGCTCTCTCGCCATAGCCCTGTATCAATCCCCAAACTAATCCCACTGCCCCGCTCTCTCGTCTTAGCCCTTTATCAATCCCCAAACTAATCCCACTGCCCCGCTCTCTCGCCATAGCCCTGTATCAATCCCCACACTAATCCCACTGCCCCGCTCTCTCGCCATAGCCCTGTATCAATCCCCAAACTAATCCCACTGCCCCGCTCTCTCCCCATAGCCCTGTATCAATCCCCAAACTAATCCCACTGCCCCGCTCTCTCCCCATAGCCCTGCATCAATCCCCAAACTAATCCCACTGCCCCGCTCTCTCCCCATAGCCCTGTATCAATCCCCAAACTAATCCCAATGCCCCGCTCTCTCCCCATAGCCCTGTATCAATCCCCAAACTAATCCCACTGCCCCGCTCTCTCCCCATAGACCTGTATCAATCCCAAACTGATCCCACTGCCCCGCACTCTGCCCATAGTCCCGTATCAATCCCCAAACTTATCCCACTGCCCCGCTCTCTCCCCATAGCCCTGTATCAATCCCCAAACTAATCCCACTGCCCCGCTCTCTCCCCATAACCCTGTATCAGTCCCCAAACTAATCCCACTGCCCCGCTCTCTACCCATAGCCCTGTATCTATCCCCAAACTAATCTCACTGCCCCGCTCTCTCCCCATAGCCCTGTATCAGTCCCCAAACTAATCCCACTGCCCCGCTCTCTACCCATAGCCCTGTATCTATCCCCAAACTAATCCCACTGCCCCGCTCTCTCCCCATAGTCCTGTATCAATCCACAAACTAATCCCACTGCCCCGCTCTCTCCCCATAGCCCATTATCAATCCCCAAATTAATCCCACTGCCCCGCTCTCTTCCCATAGCCCTGTATCAATCCCCAAACTAATCCCACTGCCCCGCTCTCTCGCCATAGCTCTGTATCAATCCCCTTTCTAATCCCGCTGCCCCGCTCTCTCGCCATAGCCCTTTATCAATCCCCAAACTAATCCCACTGCCCCGCTCTCTCGCCATAGCCCTGCATCAATCCCCACACTAATCCCACTGCCCCGCTCTCTCGCCATAGCCCTGTATCAATCCCCAAACTAATCCCACTGCCCCGCTCTCTCCCCATAGCCCTGTATCAATCCCCAAACTAATCCCACTGCCCCGCTCTCTCCCCATAGCCCTGCATCAATCCCCAAACTAATCCCACTGCCCCGCTCTCTCCCCATAGCCCTGTATCAATCCCCAAACTAATCCCAATGCCCCGCTCTCTCCCCATAGCCCTGTATCAATCCCCAAACTAATCCCACTGCCCCGCTCTCTCCCCATAGCCCTGTATCAATCCCAAACTGATCCCACTGCCCCGCACTCTGCCCATAGTCCCGTATCAATCCCCAAACTTATCCCACTGCCCCGCTCTCTCCCCATAGCCCTGTATCAATCCCCAAACTAATCCCACTGCCCCGCTCTCTCCCCATAGCCCTGTATCAGTCCCCAAACTAATCCCACTGCCCCGCTCTCTACCCATAGCCCTGTATCTATCCCCAAACTAATCTCACTGCCCCGCTCTCTCCCCATAGCCCTGTATCAATCCCCAAACTAATCCCACTGCCCCGCTCTCTCCCCATAGCCCTGTATCAATCCCCAAACTAATCCCACTGCCCCGCTCTCTCCCCATAGCCCTGTATCAATCCCCAAACTAATCCCACTGCCACGCTCTCTCGCCATAGCCCTGTATCAATCCCCAAACTAATCCCACTGCCCCGATCTCTCCCCATAGCCCTATATCAATCTCAAACTAACCCCACTGCCCCGCTCTCTCCCCATAGTCCTGTATCAATCCCCAAACTAATCCCACTGCCCCACTCTCTCCCCATAGCCCTGTACCAATCCCCAAACTAATCCCACTGCCCCGCTCTCTCCCCATAGCCCTGTATCAATCCACAAACTAATCTCACTGCCCCGCTCTCTCCCCATAGCCCTGTATCAATCCACAAACTAACCCCACTGCCCCGCTCTCTCCCCATAGCCCTGTATCAATCCACAAACTAATCTCACTGCCCCGCTCTCTCCCCATAGCCTTGTATCAATCCCCAAACTAATTCCACTGCCCTGCTCTCTCCCCATAGCCCTGTATCAATCCCCAAACTAATCCCACTGCGCCGCTCTCTCCCGATAGCCCTGTATCAATCCCCAAACTAATCCCACTGCCCCGCTCTCTCCCCATGGCCCTGTATCAATCCCCAACTAATCCCACTGCCCTGCTCTCTCCCGATAGCCCTGTATCAATCCCCAAACTAATCCCACTGCCCCGCTCTCTCCCCATGGCCCTGTATCAATCCCCAAACTAATCCCACTGCCCTGCTCTCTCCCCATAGCCCAGTATCAATCCACAAACTTATACCAATGCCCCGCTCTCTCCCCATAGTCCTGTATCAAACCCCAAACTAATCCCACTGCCCTGCTCTCTCCCCATAGCCCTGTATCAATCCCCAAACTAATCCCACTGCCCCGCTCTCCCCCCATAGCCCTGTATCAATCCCCAAACTAATCCCACTGCCCCGCTCTCTCCCCATAGCCCTTTATTAATCCCCAAACTAATGTCACTGCCCCGCTCTCTCCCCATAGCCCTGTATCAAACCCCAAACTAATCTCACTGCCCCGCTCTCTCCCCATAGCCCTGTATCAATCCCCAAACTAATCCCACTGCCACGCTCTCTCCGCATAGCCCTGTATCAATCCACAAACTAATCTCACTTCCCCGCTCTCTCCCCATAGTCCTATATCAATCCCCAAACTAATCCCACTGCCCCGCTCTCTCCCCATAGCCCTGTATCAATCCCCAAACTAATCCCACTGCCCTGCTCTCTCCCCATAGCCCTGTACCAATCCCAAACTAATCCCATGGCCCAGATCTCTCCCCTTAGCCCTGTATCAATCCCAAACTAATCCCACTGCCCCGCTATCTCCCCATAGCCCTATATCAATCCCCCAACTAATCCCATGGCCCCGCTCTCTCCCCATAGCCCTGTATCAATCCCCAAACTAATCCCACTGCCCCGCTCTCCCCCCATAGCCCTTTATCAATCCCCAAACTAATCCCACTGCCCCGCTCTCTCCCCATAGCCCTGTATCAATCCCCAAACTAATCCCACTGCCCCGCTCTCTCCCCATAGCCCTTTATCAATCCCCAAACTAATGTCACTGCCCCGCTCTCTCCCCATAGCCCTGTATCAATCCCCAAACTAATCCCAATGCCCCGCTCTCTCCCCATAGCCCTGTATCAATCCCCAAACTAATCCCACTGCCCCCTCTCTCCCCATAGCCCTGTATCAATCCCCAAACTAATCCCACTGCCCCGCTCTCCCCCATAGCCCTGTATCAATCCCCAAACTAATCCCACTGCCCCCTCTCTCCCCATAGCCCTGTATCAATCCCCAAACTAATCCCACTGCCCCGCTCTCTCCCCATAGCCCTGTATCAATCCCCAAACTAATCCCACTGCCCCGCGCTCTCCCCATAGCCCTGTATCAACCCCAAACTAATCCCACTGCCCCGCTCTCTCCCCATAGCCCTGTATCAATCCCCAAACTAATCCCACTGCCCCCTCTCTCCCCATAGCCCTGTATCAATCCCCAAACTAATCCCACTGCCCCGCTCTCTCCCCATAGCCCTGGATCAAACCCAAACTAATCCCACTGCCCCGCTCTCTCCCCATAGCCCTGTATCAATCCCCAAACTAATCCCACAGCCCCGCTCTCTCGCCATAGCCCAATATCAATCCCCAAACTAATCCCACTGACCCGCTCTCTCCCCATAGCCCTGTATCAATCCCAAACTAATAACACTGCCCCGCTCTCTCCCCATAGCCCTGTATCAATCCCAAACTAATCCCACTGCCCTGCTCTCTCCCCATAGCCCTGTATCAATCCCCAAACTAATCCCACTGCCCCGCTCTCCCCCCATAGCCCTGTATCAATCCCCAAACTAATCCCACTGCCCCGCTCTCTCCCCATAGCCCTTTATCAATCCCCAAACTAATCCCACTGCCCCTCTCTCTCCCCATAGCCCTGTATCAAACCCCAAACTAATCTCACTGCCCCGCTCTCTCCCCATAGCCCTGTATCAATCCCCAAACTAATCCCACTGCCCCGCTCTCTCCCATAGCCCTGTATCAATCCACAAACTAATCTCACTTCCCCGCTCTCTCCCCATAGCCCTGTATCAATCCCCAAACTAATCCCACTGCCCCGCTCTCTCCCCATAGCCCTGTATCAATCCCCAAACTAATCCCACTGCCCCGCTCTCTCCCCATAGCCCTGTATCAATCCCAAACTGATCCCACTGCCCCGCACTCTGCCCATAGTCCCGTATCAATGCCCAAACTTATCCCACTGCCCCGCTCTCTCCCCATAGCCCTGTATCAATCCCCAAACTAATCCCACTGCCCCGCTCTCTCCCCATAGCCCTGTATCAGTCCCCAAACTAATCCCACTGCCCCGCTCTCTACCCATAGCCCTGTATCTATCCCCAAACTAATCTCACTGCCCCGCTCTCTCCCCATAGCCCTGTATCAATCCCCAAACTAATCCCACTGCCCCGCTCTCTCCACATAGCCCTGTATCAATCCCCAAACTAATCCCACTGCCCCGCTCTCTCCCCATAGCCCTGTATCAATCCCCAAACTAATCCCACTGCCACGCTCTCTCGCCATAGCCCTGTATCAATCCCCAAACTAATCCCACTGCCCCGATCTCTCCCCATAGCCCTATATCAATCTCAAACTAACCCCACTGCCCCGCTCTCTCCCCATAGTCCTGTATCAATCCCCAAACTAATCCCACTGCCCCACTCTCTCCCCATAGCCCTGTACCAATCCCCAAACTAATCCCACTGCCCCGCTCTCTCCCCATAGCCCTGTATCAATCCACAAACTAATCCCACTGCCCCGCTCTCTCCCCATAGCCCTGTATCAATCCACAAACTAATCTCACTGCCCCGCTCTCTCCCCATAGCCTTGTATCAATCCCCAAACTAATTCCACTGCCCTGCTCTCTCCCCATAGCCCTGTATCAATCCCCAAACTAATCCCACTGCCCCGCTCTCTCCCCATAGCCCTGTATCAATCCACAAACTAATCTCACTGCCCCGCTCTCTCCCCATAGCCCTGTATCAATCCCCAAACTAATCCCACTCCCCCGCTCTCTCCCCATAGCCCTATATCAATCCCCAAACTAATCCCACTGCCCCGCTCTCTCCCCATAGCCCTGTATCAATCCCCAAACTAATCCCACTGCCCCGCTCTCTCCCCATAGCCCTGTATCAATCCACAACTAATCCCAATGCCCCGCTCTCTCCCCATAGCCCACTATCAATCCACAAACCTATCCCAATGCCGCGCTCTCTCCCCATAGATCTGTATCAATCCCCAAACAAATCCCATTGCTCCATTCTCTCCCCATGGCCCTGTATCAATCCCCAAACTAATCCCACTGCCCCGCTCTCTCCCCATAGTCCTGTATCAATCCACAAACTAATCCCACTGCCCCGCTCTCTCCCCATAGCCCATTATCAATCCCCAAACTAATCCCACTGCCCCGCTCTCTTCCCATAGCCCTGTATCAATCCCCAAACTAATCCCACTGCCCCGCTCTCTCGCCATAGCCCTGTATCAATCCCCAAACTAATCCCACTGCCCCGCTCTCTCGTCTTAGCCCTTTATCAATCCCCAAACTAATCCCACTGCCCCGCTCTCTCGCCATAGCCCTGTATCAATCCCCACACTAATCCCACTGCCCCGCTCTCTCGCCATAGCCCTGTATCAATCCCCAAACTAATCCCACTGCCCCGCTCTCTCCCCATAGCCCTGTATCAATCCCCAAACTAATCCCACTGCCCCGCTCTCTCCCCATAGCCCTGCATCAATCCCCAAACTAATCCCACTGCCCCGCTCTCTCCCCATAGCCCTGTATCAATCCCCAAACTAATCCCAATGCCCCGCTCTCTCCCCATAGCCCTGTATCAATCCCCAAACTAATCCCACTGCCCCGCTCTCTCCCCATAGACCTGTATCAATCCCAAACTGATCCCACTGCCCCGCACTCTGCCCATAGTCCCGTATCAATCCCCAAACTTATCCCACTGCCCCGCTCTCTCCCCATAGCCCTGTATCAATCCCCAAACTAATCCCACTGCCCCGCTCTCTCCCCATAACCCTGTATCAGTCCCCAAACTAATCCCACTGCCCCGCTCTCTACCCATAGCCCTGTATCTATCCCCAAACTAATCTCACTGCCCCGCTCTCTCCCCATAGCCCTGTATCAGTCCCCAAACTAATCCCACTGCCCCGCTCTCTACCCATAGCCCTGTATCTATCCCCAAACTAATCCCACTGCCCCGCTCTCTCCCCATAGTCCTGTATCAATCCACAAACTAATCCCACTGCCCCGCTCTCTCCCCATAGCCCATTATCAATCCCCAAATTAATCCCACTGCCCCGCTCTCTTCCCATAGCCCTGTATCAATCCCCAAACTAATCCCACTGCCCCGCTCTCTCGCCATAGCTCTGTATCAATCCCCTTTCTAATCCCGCTGCCCCGCTCTCTCGCCATAGCCCTTTATCAATCCCCAAACTAATCCCACTGCCCCGCTCTCTCGCCATAGCCCTGCATCAATCCCCACACTAATCCCACTGCCCCGCTCTCTCGCCATAGCCCTGTATCAATCCCCAAACTAATCCCACTGCCCCGCTCTCTCCCCATAGCCCTGTATCAATCCCCAAACTAATCCCACTGCCCCGCTCTCTCCCCATAGCCCTGCATCAATCCCCAAACTAATCCCACTGCCCCGCTCTCTCCCCATAGCCCTGTATCAATCCCCAAACTAATCCCAATGCCCCGCTCTCTCCCCATAGCCCTGTATCAATCCCCAAACTAATCCCACTGCCCCGCTCTCTCCCCATAGCCCTGTATCAATCCCAAACTGATCCCACTGCCCCGCACTCTGCCCATAGTCCCGTATCAATCCCCAAACTTATCCCACTGCCCCGCTCTCTCCCCATAGCCCTGTATCAATCCCCAAACTAATCCCACTGCCCCGCTCTCTCCCCATAGCCCTGTATCAGTCCCCAAACTAATCCCACTGCCCCGCTCTCTACCCATAGCCCTGTATCTATCCCCAAACTAATCTCACTGCCCCGCTCTCTCCCCATAGCCCTGTATCAATCCCCAAACTAATCCCACTGCCCCGCTCTCTCCCCATAGCCCTGTATCAATCCCCAAACTAATCCCACTGCCCCGCTCTCTCCCCATAGCCCTGTATCAATCCCCAAACTAATCCCACTGCCACGCTCTCTCGCCATAGCCCTGTATCAATCCCCAAACTAATCCCACTGCCCCGATCTCTCCCCATAGCCCTATATCAATCTCAAACTAACCCCACTGCCCCGCTCTCTCCCCATAGTCCTGTATCAATCCCCAAACTAATCCCACTGCCCCACTCTCTCCCCATAGCCCTGTACCAATCCCCAAACTAATCCCACTGCCCCGCTCTCTCCCCATAGCCCTGTATCAATCCACAAACTAATCTCACTGCCCCGCTCTCTCCCCATAGCCCTGTATCAATCCACAAACTAACCCCACTGCCCCGCTCTCTCCCCATAGCCCTGTATCAATCCACAAACTAATCTCACTGCCCCGCTCTCTCCCCATAGCCTTGTATCAATCCCCAAACTAATTCCACTGCCCTGCTCTCTCCCCATAGCCCTGTATCAATCCCCAAACTAATCCCACTGCGCCGCTCTCTCCCGATAGCCCTGTATCAATCCCCAAACTAATCCCACTGCCCCGCTCTCTCCCCATGGCCCTGTATCAATCCCCAACTAATCCCACTGCCCTGCTCTCTCCCGATAGCCCTGTATCAATCCCCAAACTAATCCCACTGCCCCGCTCTCTCCCCATGGCCCTGTATCAATCCCCAAACTAATCCCACTGCCCTGCTCTCTCCCCATAGCCCAGTATCAATCCACAAACTTATACCAATGCCCCGCTCTCTCCCCATAGTCCTGTATCAAACCCCAAACTAATCCCACTGCCCTGCTCTCTCCCCATAGCCCTGTATCAATCCCCAAACTAATCCCACTGCCCCGCTCTCCCCCCATAGCCCTGTATCAATCCCCAAACTAATCCCACTGCCCCGCTCTCTCCCCATAGCCCTTTATTAATCCCCAAACTAATGTCACTGCCCCGCTCTCTCCCCATAGCCCTGTATCAAACCCCAAACTAATCTCACTGCCCCGCTCTCTCCCCATAGCCCTGTATCAATCCCCAAACTAATCCCACTGCCACGCTCTCTCCGCATAGCCCTGTATCAATCCACAAACTAATCTCACTTCCCCGCTCTCTCCCCATAGTCCTATATCAATCCCCAAACTAATCCCACTGCCCCGCTCTCTCCCCATAGCCCTGTATCAATCCCCAAACTAATCCCACTGCCCTGCTCTCTCCCCATAGCCCTGTACCAATCCCAAACTAATCCCATGGCCCAGATCTCTCCCCTTAGCCCTGTATCAATCCCAAACTAATCCCACTGCCCCGCTATCTCCCCATAGCCCTATATCAATCCCCCAACTAATCCCACGGCCCCGCTCTCTCCCCATAGCCCTGTATCAATCCCCAAACTAATCCCACTGCCCCGCTCTCCCCCCATAGCCCTTTATCAATCCCCAAACTAATCCCACTGCCCCGCTCTCTCCCCATAGCCCTGTATCAATCCCCAAACTAATCCCACTGCCCCGCTCTCTCCCCATAGCCCTTTATCAATCCCCAAACTAATGTCACTGCCCCGCTCTCTCCCCATAGCCCTGTATCAATCCCCAAACTAATCCCAATGCCCCGCTCTCTCCCCATAGCCCTGTATCAATCCCCAAACTAATCCCACTGCCCCCTCTCTCCCCATAGCCCTGTATCAATCCCCAAACTAATCCCACTGCCCCGCTCTCCCCCATAGCCCTGTATCAATCCCCAAACTAATCCCACTGCCCCCTCTCTCCCCATAGCCCTGTATCAATCCCCAAACTAATCCCACTGCCCCGCTCTCTCCCCATAGCCCTGTATCAATCCCCAAACTAATCCCACTGCCCCGCGCTCACCCCATAGCCCTGTATCAACCCCAAACTAATCCCACTGCCCCGCTCTCTCCCCATAGCCCTGTATCAATCCCCAAACTAATCCCACTGCCCCCTCTCTCCCCATAGCCCTGTATCAATCCCCAAACTAATCCCACTGCCCCGCTCTCTCCCCATAGCCCTGGATCAAACCCAAACTAATCCCACTGCCCCGCTCTCTCCCCATAGCCCTGTATCAATCCCCAAACTAATCCCACAGCCCCGCTCTCTCGCCATAGCCCAATATCAATCCCCAAACTAATCCCACTGACCCGCTCTCTCCCCATAGCCCTGTATCAATCCCAAACTAATAACACTGCCCCGCTCTCTCCCCATAGCCCTGTATCAATCCCAAACTAATCCCACTGCCCTGCTCTCTCCCCATAGCCCTGTATCAATCCCCAAACTAATCCCACTGCCCCGCTCTCCCCCCATAGCCCTGTATCAATCCCCAAACTAATCCCACTGCCCCGCTCTCTCCCCATAGCCCTTTATCAATCCCCAAACTAATCCCACTGCCCCTCTCTCTCCCCATAGCCCTGTATCAAACCCCAAACTAATCTCACTGCCCCGCTCTCTCCCCATAGCCCTGTATCAATCCCCAAACTAATCCCACTGCCCCGCTCTCTCCCATAGCCCTGTATCAATCCACAAACTAATCTCACTTCCCCGCTCTCTCCCCATAGCCCTGTATCAATCCCCAAACTAATCCCACTGCCCCGCTCTCTCCCCATAGCCCTGTATCAATCCCCAAACTAATCCCACTGCCCCGCTCTCTCCCCATAGCCCTGTATCAATCCCAAACTGATCCCACTGCCCCGCACTCTGCCCATAGTCCCGTATCAATGCCCAAACTTATCCCACTGCCCCGCTCTCTCCCCATAGCCCTGTATCAATCCCCAAACTAATCCCACTGCCCCGCTCTCTCCCCATAGCCCTGTATCAGTCCCCAAACTAATCCCACTGCCCCGCTCTCTACCCATAGCCCTGTATCTATCCCCAAACTAATCTCACTGCCCCGCTCTCTCCCCATAGCCCTGTATCAATCCCCAAACTAATCCCACTGCCCCGCTCTCTCCACATAGCCCTGTATCAATCCCCAAACTAATCCCACTGCCCCGCTCTCTCCCCATAGCCCTGTATCAATCCCCAAACTAATCCCACTGCCACGCTCTCTCGCCATAGCCCTGTATCAATCCCCAAACTAATCCCACTGCCCCGATCTCTCCCCATAGCCCTATATCAATCTCAAACTAACCCCACTGCCCCGCTCTCTCCCCATAGTCCTGTATCAATCCCCAAACTAATCCCACTGCCCCACTCTCTCCCCATAGCCCTGTACCAATCCCCAAACTAATCCCACTGCCCCGCTCTCTCCCCATAGCCCTGTATCAATCCACAAACTAATCCCACTGCCCCGCTCTCTCCCCATAGCCCTGTATCAATCCACAAACTAATCTCACTGCCCCGCTCTCTCCCCATAGCCTTGTATCAATCCCCAAACTAATTCCACTGCCCTGCTCTCTCCCCATAGCCCTGTATCAATCCCCAAACTAATCCCACTGCCCCGCTCTCTCCCGATAGCCCTGTATCAATCCCCAAACTAATCCCACTGCCCCGCTCTCTCCCCATGGCCCTGTATCAATCCCCAACTAATCCCACTGCCCTGCTCTCTCCCGATAGCCCTGTATCAATCCCCAAACTAATCCCACTGCCCCGCTCTCTCCCCATGGCCCTGTATCAATCCCCAAACTAATCCCACTGCCCTGCTCTCTCCCCATAGCCCAGTATCAATCCACAAACTTATACCAATGCCCCGCTCTCTCCCCATAGTCCTGTATCAAACCCCAAACTAATCCCACTGCCCTGCTCTCTCCCCATAGCCCTGTATCAATCCCCAAACTAATCCCACTGCCCCGCTCTCCCCCCATAGCCCTGTATCAATCCCCAAACTAATCCCACTGCCCCGCTCTCTCCCCATAGCCCTTTATTAATCCCCAAACTAATGTCACTGCCCCGCTCTCTCCCCATAGCCCTGTATCAAACCCCAAACTAATCTCACTGCCCCGCTCTCTCCCCATAGCCCTGTATCAATCCCCAAACTAATCCCACTTCCCCGCTCTCTCCCCATAGTCCTATATCAATCCCCAAACTAATCCCACTGCCCCGCTCTCTCCCCATAGCCCTGTATCAATCCCCAAACTAATCCCACTGCCCTGCGCTCTCCCCATAGCCCTGTACCAATCCCAAACTAATCCCATGGCCCAGATCTCTCCCCTTAGCCCTGTATCAATCCCAAACTAATCCCACTGCCCCGCTATCTCCCCATAGCCCTATATCAATCCCCCAACTAATCCCACGGCCCCGCTCTCTCCCCATAGCCCTGTATCAATCCCCAAACTAATCCCACTGCCCCGCTCTCCCCCCATAGCCCTGTATCAATCCCCAAACTAATCCCACTGCCCCGCTCTCTCCCCATAGCCCTTTATCAATCCCCAAACTAATGTCACTGCCCCGCTCTCTCCCCATAGCCCTGTATCAATCCCCAAACTAATCCCAATGCCCCGCTCTCTCCCCATAGCCCTGTATCAATCCCCAAACTAATCCCACTGCCCCCTCTCTCCCCATAGCCCTGTATCAATCCCCAAACTAATCCCACTGCCCCGCTCTCCCCCATAGCCCTGTATCAATCCCCAAACTAATCCCACTGCCCCCTCTCTCCCCATAGCCCTGTATCAATCCCCAAACTAATCCCACTGCCCCGCTCTCTCCCCATAGCCCTGTATCAATCCCCAAACTAATCCCACTGCCCCGCGCTCTCCACATAGCCCTGTATCAACCCCAAACTAATCCCACTGCCCCGCTCTCTCCCCATAGCCCTGTATCAATCCCCAAACTAATCCCACTGCCCCCTCTCTCCCCATAGCCCTGTATCAATCCCCAAACTAATCCCACTGCCCCGCTCTCTCCCCATAGCCCTGGATCAAACCCAAACTAATCCCACTGCCCCGCTCTCTCCCCATAGCCCTGTATCAATCCCCAAACTAATCCCACAGCCCCGCTCTCTCGCCATAGCCCAATATCAATCCCCAAACTAATCCCACTGACCCGCTCTCTCCCCATAGCCCTGTATCAATCCCAAACTAATAACACTGCCCCGCTCTCTCCCCATAGCCCTGTATCAATCCCAAACTAATCCCACTGCCCTGCTCTCTCCCCATAGCCCTGTATCAATCCCCAAACTAATCCCACTGCCCCGCTCTCCCCCCATAGCCCTGTATCAATCCCCAAACTAATCCCACTGCCCCGCTCTCTCCCCATAGCCCTTTATCAATCCCCAAACTAATCCCACTGCCCCTCTCTCTCCCCATAGCCCTGTATCAAACCCCAAACTAATCTCACTGCCCCGCTCTCTCCCCATAGCCCTGTATCAATCCCCAAACTAATCCCACTGCCACGCTCTCTCCGCATATCCCTGTATCAATCCACAAACTAATCTCACTTCCCCGCTCTCTCCCCATAGCCCTGTATCAATCCCCAAACTAATCCCACTGCCCCGCTCTCTCCCCATAGCCCTTTATTAATCCCCAAACTAATCCCACTGCCCCGCTCTCCCCCCATAGCCCTGTATCAATCCCCAAACTAATCCCACTGCCCCGCTCTCTCCCCATAGCCCTTTATTAATCCCCAAACTAATGTCACTGCCCCGCTCTCTCCCCATAGCCCTGTATCAAACCCCAAACTAATCTCACTGCCCCGCTCTCTCCCCATAGCCCTGTATCAATCCCCAAACTAATCCCACTTCCCCGCTCTCTCCCCATAGTCCTATATCAATCCCCAAACTAATCCCACTGCCCCGCTCTCTCCCCATAGCCCTGTATCAATCCCCAAACTAATCCCACTGCCCTGCTCTCTCCCCATAGCCCTGTACCAATCCCAAACTAATCCCATGGCCCAGATCTCTCCCCTTAGCCCTGTATCAATCCCAAACTAATCCCACTGCCCCGCTATCTCCCCATAGCCCTATATCAATCCCCCAACTAATCCCACGGCCCCGCTCTCTCCCCATAGCCCTGTATCAATCCCCAAACTAATCCCACTGCCCCGCTCTCCCCCCATCGCCCTGTATCAATCCCCAAACTAATCCCACTGCCCCGCTCTCTCCCCATAGCCCTTTATCAATCCCCAAACTAATGTCACTGCCCCGCTCTCTCCCCATAGCCCTGTATCAATCCCCAAACTAATCCCAATGCCCCGCTCTCTCCCCATAGCCCTGTATCAATCCCCAAACTAATCCCACTGCCCCCTCTCTCCCCATAGCCCTGTATCAATCCCCAAACTAATCCCACTGCCCCGCTCTCCCCCATAGCCCTGTATCAATCCCCAAACTAATCCCACTGCCCCCTCTCTCCCCATAGCCCTGTATCAATCCCCAAACTAATCCCACTGCCCCGCTCTCTCCCCATAGCCCTGTATCAATCCCCAAACTAATCCCACTGCCCCGCGCTCTCCCCATAGCCCTGTATCAACCCCAAACTAATCCCACTGCCCCGCTCTCTCCCCATAGCCCTGTATCAATCCCCAAACTAATCCCACTGCCCCCTCTCTCCCCATAGCCCTGTATCAATCCCCAAACTAATCCCACTGCCCCGCTCTCTCCCCATAGCCCTGGATCAAACCCAAACTAATCCCACTGCCCCGCTCTCTCCCCATAGCCCTGTATCAATCCCCAAACTAATCCCACAGCCCCGCTCTCTCGCCATAGCCCAATATCAATCCCCAAACTAATCCCACTGACCCGCTCTCTCCCCATAGCCCTGTATCAATCCCAAACTAATAACACTGCCCCGCTCTCTCCCCATAGCCCTGTATCAATCCCAAACTAATCCCACTGCCCTGCTCTCTCCCCATAGCCCTGTATCAATCCCCAAACTAATCCCACTGCCCCGCTCTCCCCCCATAGCCCTGTATCAATCCCCAAACTAATCCCACTGCCCCGCTCTCTCCCCATAGCCCTTTATCAATCCCCAAACTAATCCCACTGCCCCTCTCTCTCCCCATAGCCCTGTATCAAACCCCAAACTAATCTCACTGCCCCGCTCTCTCCCCATAGCCCTGTATCAATCCCCAAACTAATCCCACTGCCACGCTCTCTCCGCATATCCCTGTATCAATCCACAAACTAATCTCACTTCCCCGCTCTCTCCCCATAGCCCTGTATCAATCCCCAAACTAATCCCACTGCCCCGCTCTCTCCCCATAGCCCTGTATCAATCCCCAAACTAATCCCACTGCCCCGCTCTCTCCCCATAGCCCTGTATCAAACCCCAAACTAATCTCACTGCCCCGCTCTCTCCCCATAGCCCTGTATCAATCCCAAACTAATCCCACTGCCCCGCTCTCTCCCCATAGCCCTGTACCAATCCCAAACTAATCCCACGGCCTCGCTCTCTCCCCATAGCCCTGTATCAATCCCAAACTAATCCCACTGCCCCGTCACTCCCCATAGCCCTGTATCAATCCCCAAAGTAATCCCACGGCCCCGCTCTCTCCCCACAGCCCTGTATCAATCCCAAACTAATCCCACGGCCCCGCTCTCTCCCCACAGCCCTGTATCAATCCCCAACTAATCCCATTGCCCCGCTCTCTCCCCATAGCCCTGTATCAATCCCCAAACTAATCCCTCTGCCCCGCTCTCTCCCCATAGCCCTGTATCAATCCCCAAACAAATCCCACTGCCCCCTCTCTCCCCATAGCCCTGGATCAAACCCAAACTAATCCCACTGCCCCGCTCTCTCCCCATAGCCCTGTATCAATCCCCAAACTAATCCCACAGCCCCGCTCTCTCGCCATAGCCCAATATCAATCCCCAAACTAATCCCACTGACCCGCTCTCTCCCCATAGCCCTGTATCAATCCCAAACTAATAACACTGCCCCGCTCTCTCCCCATAGCCCTGTATCAATCCCAAACTAATCCCACTGCCCTGCTCTCTCCCCATAGCCCTTTATCAATCCCCAAACTAATCCCACTGCCCCGCTCTCTCCCCATAACCCTGTATCAATCCCCAAACTAATCCCACTGCCCCGCTCTCTCCCCATAGCCCTTTATCAATCCCCAAACTAATGTCACTGCCCCGCTCTCTCCCCATAGCCCTGTATCAATCCCCAAACTAATCCCACTGCCCTGCTCTCTCCCCATAGCCCTGTACCAATCCCAAACTAATCCCATGGCCCAGATCTCTCCCCTTAGCCCTGTATCAATCCCAAACTAATCCCACTGCCCCGCTATCTCCCCATAGCCCTATATCAATCCCCCAACTAATCCCACGGCCCCGCTCTCTCCCCATAGCCCTGTATCAATCCCAAACTAATCCCACTGCCCCGCTCACTCCCCATAGCCCTGTATCAATCCCCAAACTAATCCCACGGCCCCGCTCTCCCAATAGCCCTGTATCAATCCCAAACTAATCCCACTGCCCCCTCTCTCCCCATAGCCCTGTATCAATCCCCAAACTAATCCCACTGCCCCGTTCTCTCCCCATAGCCCTGTATCAACCCCAAACTAATCTCACTGCCCCGCTCTCTTCCCATAGCCCTGTATCAATCCCCAAACTAATCCCACAGCCCCCTCTCTCGCCATAGCCCAATATCAATCCCCAAACTAATCCCACTGACCCGCTCTCTCCCCATAGCCCTGTATCAATCCCAAACTAATAACACTGCCCCGCTCTCTCCCCATAGCCCTGTATCAATCCCAAACTAATCCCACTGCCCTGCTCTCTCCCCATAGCCCTCTATCAATCCCCAAACTAATCCCACTGCCCCGCTCTCTCCCCATAGCCCTGCATCAATCCCCAAACTAATCCCACTGCCCCGCTCTCTCCCCATAGCCCTGTATCAATCCCCAAACTAATGTCACTGCCCCGCTCTCTCCCCATAGCCCTGTATCAAACCCCAAACTAATCTCACTGCCCCGCTCTCTCCCCAAAACCCTGTATCAATCCCCAAACTAATCCCACTGCCCCGCTCTCTCCGCATAGCCCTGTATCAATTCACAAACTAATCTCACTTCCCCGCTCTCTCCCCATAGCCCTGTATCAATCACCAAACTAATCCCACTGCCCTGCTCTCTCCCCATAGCCCTGGAGCTATCTCCAACTAATCCCACTGCCCCGCTATCTCCCCATAGCCGTGTACCAATCCAAAACTAATCCCATGGCCCAGATCTCTCCCCTTAGCCCTGTATCAATCCCAAACTAATCCCACTGCCCCGCGATCTCCCCATAGCCCTATATCAATCCCCAAACTAATCCCACGTCCCCGCTCTCTCCCCATAGCCCTGTATCAATCCCAAACTAATCCCACTGCCCCGCTCACTCCCCATAGCCCTGTATCAATCCCCAAACTAATCCCACGGCCCCGCTCTCCCCATAGCCCTGTATCAATCCCCAAACTAATCCCACTGCCCCGCTCTCTCCCCATAGCCCTGTATCAACCCCAAACTAATCTCACTGCCCCGCTCTCTTCCCATAGCCCTGTATCAATCCCCAAACTAATCCCACTGCCCCGCTCTCTCCCCATAGCCCTGTATCAAACCCAAACTAATCCCACTTCCCCGCTCTCTCCCCATAGCCCCGTATCAATCCCCAAACTAATCCCACTGCCCTGCTCTCTCGCCATAGCCCTGTATCAATCCCCAAACTAATCCCACTGCCCCGCTCTCTCGCCATAGCCCTGTATCAATCCCCAAACTAATCCCACTGCCCCGCTCTCTCCCCATAGCCCTGTATCAATCCCCAAAATAATCCCACTGCCCCGCTCTCTCCCCATAGCCCTGTATCAAACCCAAACTAATCCCACTGCCCCGCTCTCTCCCCATAGCCCTGTATCAAACCCAAACTAATCCCAGTTCCCCGCTCTCTCGCCATAGCCCCGTATCAATCCCCAAACTAACCCCACTGCCCCGCTCTGTCCCCATAGCCCTGTATCAATCCCCAAACTAATCCCACTGCCCGGCTCTCTCGCCATAGCCCTGTATCAATCCCCAAACTAATCCCACTGCCCCGCTCTCTCGCCATAGCCCTGTATCAATCCCCAAACTAATCCCACAGCCCCGCTCTCTCCCCATAGCCCTGTATCAAACCCAAACTAATCCCACTGCCCCGCTCTCTCCCCATAGCCCTGTATCAATCCCCAAACTAATCCCACTGCCCCGCTCTCTCGCCATAGCCCAATATCAATCCCCAAACTAATCCCACTGACCCGCTCTCTACCCATAGCCCTGTATCAATCCCAAACTAATCACACTGCCCCGCTCTCTCCCCATAGCCCTGTATCAATCCCAAACTAATCCCACTGCCCGCTCTCTCCCCATAGCCCTGTATCTATCCCCAAACTAATCCCACTGCCCCGCTCTCTCCCCATAGCCCTGTATCAATCCCCAAACTAATCCCACTGCCCCGCTCTCTCCCCATAGCCCTGTATCAATCCCAAACTAATCCCACTGCCCTGCTCTCTCCCCATAGCCCTGTATCAAACCCCAAACTAATCTCACTGCCCCGCTCTCTCCCCATAGCACTATATCAATCCCCAAACTAATCCCACTGCCCCGCTCTCTCCCCATAGCCCTGTATCAATCCACAAACTAATCTCACTTCCCCGCTCTCTCCCCATAGTCCTATATCAATCCCCAAACTAATCCCACTGCCCCGCTCTCTCCCCATAGCCCTGTATCAATCCCCAAACTAATCCCACTGCCCCGCTCTCTCCCCATAGCCCTGGAGCAATCTCCAACTAATCCCACTGCCCCGCTATCTCCCCATAGCCCTGTGCCAATCCCAAACTAATCCCACGGCCCCGCTCTCTCCCCATAGCCCTATATCAATCCCAAACTAATCCCACTGCCCCGCTCACTCCCCATAGCCCTATATCAATCCCCAAACTAATCCCACGGCCCCGCTCTCTCCCCATAGCCCTGTATCAATCCCAAACTAATCCCACTGCCCCGCTCTCTCCCCACAGCCCTGTATCAATCCCCAAACTGCTCCCACTGCCCCGCTCTCTCCCCATAGCCCTGTATCAATCCCCAAACTAATCCCACTGCCCCGCTCTCTCCCCATAGCCCTGTATCAATCCCCAAACTGATCCCACTGCCCCGCTCTCGCTCCCCATAGCCCTGTATCAATCCCCAACTAATCCCATTGCCCCGCATTCTCCCCATAGCCCTATATCAACCCCCAAACCAATCCCACTGCCCCGCTCTCTCCCCATAGCCCTGTATCAACCCCAAACTAATCCCAATGCCCCGCTCTCCCCCATAGCCCTGGATCAATCCCCAACCTAATCCCACTGCCCCGCTCTCTCCCGATAGTCCTGTATCAATCCCCAAACTGATCCTACTGCCCCGCTCTCTACCCACAGCCCTGTATCAATCCCCAAACTAATTCCACTACCCCGCTCTCTCGCCATAGCCCTGTATCAATCCCCAAACTAATCCCACTGCCCCGCTCTCTCCCCATAGCCCTGTATCAATCCCCAAACTAATCCCACTTCCCCGCTCTCTCCCCATAGCCCTGTATCAATCCCCAAACTAATCCAACTGCCCCGCTCCCTCCCCGTAGCACTGTATCAATCCCCAAACTAATCCCACTGCCCCGCTCTCTCCCCATAGCCCTGTATCAATCCACGAACTAATCTCACTGCCCCGCTCTCTCCCCATAGTCCTATATCAATCCCCAAACTAATCCCACTGCCCCGCTCTCTCCCCATAGCTCTGTATCTATCCCCAAACTAATCCCACTGCCCCGCTCTCTCCCCAAAGCCCTGGAGCAATCTCCAACTAATCCCACTGCCCCGCTATGTCCCCATAGCCCTGTTCCAATCCCAAACTAGTCCCACGGCCCCACTCTCTCCCCATAGCCCTGTATCAATCCCAAACTAATCCCACTGCCCCGCTCACTCCCCATAGCCCTGTATCAATCCCCAAACTAATCCCACTGCCACGCTCTCTTCCCATAGCCCTGTATCAATCCCCAAACTGGTCCCACTGCCCCGCTCTCTCCCCATAGCCCTGTATCAATCCCCAAACTAATCCCACTGCCCCGCTCTCTCCCCATAGCCCTGTATCAATCCCCAAACTGATCCCACTGCCCCGCTCTCTCTCCCCATAACCCTGTATCAATCCCCAACTAATCCCATTGCACCGCTCTCTCCCCATAGCCCTATATCAATCCCCAAACCAATCCCACTGCCCCGCTCTCTCCCCATAGCCCTGTATCAACCCCAAACTAAAGCCACTGCCCCGCTCTCCACCATAGCCGTGGATCAATCCCCAAACTAATCCCACTGCCCCGCTCTCTCCCGATAGCCCTGTATCAATCCCCAAACTGATCCTACTGCCCCGCTCTCTACCCACAGCCCTGTATCAATCCCCAAACTAATTCCACTACCCCGCTCTCTCCCCATAGCCCTGTATCAATCCCCAAACTAATCCCACTGCCCCGCTCTCTCCCCATAGCCCTGTATCAATCCCCAAACTAATCCCACTGCCCCGCTCTCTCCCCATAGCCCTGTATCAATCCCCAAACTAATCCCACTGCCCCGCTCCCTGCCCGTAGCACTGTATCAATCCCCAACTAATCCTACAGCCCCGCTCTCTCCCCATAGCCCTGTATCAACCCCCAAACTAATCACACTGTCCCGCTCTACCCATAGCCCTGTATCAATCTCCAACGAATCACACTGCCCCGCTCGCTCCCCATAGCCCTGTATCAATCCCAAACGAATCCCACTGCCCTGCTCTCTCCCCATAGCCCTGTATCCATCCCCAAACTAATCCCACTGCCCCGCTCTCTCCCCATAGCCCTGTATCAATCCCCAAACTAATCCCACGGCCCCGCTCTCTCCCCATAGCCCTGTATCAATCCCCAAACTAATGTCACTGCCCCGCTCTCTCCCCATAGCCCTGTATCAAACCCCAAACTAATCTCACTGCCCCGCTCTCTCCCCATAGCCCTGTATCAATCCCCAAACGAATCCCACTGCCCCGCTCTCTCCCCATAGCCCTGTATCAATCCACAAACTAATCTCACTGCCCCGCTCTCTCCCCATAGTCCTATATCAATCCCCAAACTAATCCCACTGCCCCGCTCTCTCCCCATAGCCCTGTTTCTATCCCCAAACTAATCCCACTGCCCTGCCCTCTCCCCAAAGCCCTGGAGCAATCTCCAACTAATCCCTCTGCCCCGCTATCTCCCCATAGCCCTGTACCAATCCCAAACTAATCCCACGGCCCCGCTCTCTCCCCACAGCCCTGTATCAATCCCAAACTAATCCCACTGCCCCGCTCACTCCCCACAGCCCTGTATCAATCCCCAAACTAATCCCATGGCCCCGCTCTCTCCCCATAGCCCTGTATCAATCCCCAAACTAATCCCACTGCCCCGCAATCTCCACATAGCCCTGTGCCAATCCCAAACTAATCCCACGGCCCCGCTCTCTCCCCATAGCCCTATATCAATCCCAAACTAATCCCACTGCCCCGCTCACTCCCCATAGCCCTATATCAATCCCCAAACTAATCCCACGGCCCCGCTCTCTCCCCATAGCCCTGTATCAATCCCAAACTAATCCCACTGCCCCGCTCTCTCCCCATAGCCCTGCATCAATCCCCAAACTGGTCCCACTGCCCCACTCTCTCCCCATAGCCCTGTATCAATCCCCAAACTAATCCCACTGCCCCGCTCTCTCCCCATAGCCCTGTATCAATCCCCAAACTGATCCCACTGCCCCACTCTCTCATCCCATAGCCCTGTATCAATCCCCAACTAATCCCATTGCCCCGCTCTCTCCCCATAGCCCTATATGAATCCCCAAACCAATCCCACTGCCCCGCTCTCTCCCCATAGCCCTGTATCAGCCCCAAACTAATCCCACTGCCCCGCTCTCCCCCATAGCCCTGGATCAATCCCCAAACTAATCCCACTGCCCCGCTCTCTCCCGATAGCCCTGTATCAATCCCCAAACTCATCCTACTGCCCCGCTCTCTACCCACAGCCCTGTATCAATCCCCAAACTAATTCCACTACCCCGCTCTCTCCCCATAGCCCTGTATCAATCCGCAAACTAATCCCACTGCCCCGCTCTCTCCCCATAGCCCTGTATCAATCCCCAAACTAATCCCACTGCCCCGCTCTCTCCCCATAGCCCTGTATCAATCCCCAAACTAATCCCACTGCCCCGCTCCCACCCCGTAGCACTGTATCAATCCCCAACTAATCCTACAGCCCCGCTCTCTCCCCATAGCCCTGTATCAACCCCCAAACTAATCACACTGTCCCGCTCTACCCCATAGCCCTGTATCAATCTCCAACGAATCACACTGCCCCGCTCTCTCCCCATAGCCCTGTATCAATCCCAAACTAATCCCACTGCCCTGCTCTCTCCCCATAGCCCTGTATCCATCCCCAAACGAATCCCACTGCCCCGCTCTCTCCCCATAGCCCTGTATCAATCCCCAAACTAATCCCACTGCCCCGCTCTCTCCCCATAGCCCTGTATCAATCCCCAAATTAATGTCACTGCCCCGCTCTCTCCCCATAGCCCTGTATCAAACCCCAAACTAATCTCACTGCCCCGCTCTCTCCCCATAGCCCTGTATCAATCCCCAAACGAATCCCACTGCCCCGCTCTCTCCCCATAGCCCTGTATCAATCTACAAACTAATCTCACTGCCCCGCTCTCTCCCCATAGTCCTATATCAATCCCCAAACTAATCCCACTGCCCCGCTCTCTCCCCATAGCCCTGTTTATATCCCCAAACTAATCCCACTGCCCTGCTCTCTCCCCAAAGCCCTGGAGCAATCTCCAACAAATCCCACTGCCCCGCTATCTCCCCATAACCCTGTACCAATCCCAAACTAATCCCACGGCCCCGCTCTCTCCCCATAGCCCTGTATCAATCCCAAACGAATCCCACTGCCCCGCTCACTCCCCATAGCCCTGTATCAATCCCCAAACTAATCCCATGACCCCGCTCTCTCCCCATAGCCCTGTATCAATCCCCAAACTAATCCCACTGCCCCGCTCTCTTCCCATAGCCCTGTATCAATCCCCAAACTAATCCCACTGCCCCGCTCTTTCGCCACAGCCCTGTATCAATCCCCAAACTAATCCCACTGCCCCGCTCTCTCGCCATAGCCCTGTATCAATCCCCAAACTAATCCCACTGCCCTGCTCTCTCGCCATAGCCCTGTATCAATCCCCAAACTAATCCCACTGCCCCACTCTCTCGCCATAGCCCTGTATCAATCCCCAAAATAATCCCACTGCCCCGCTTTCTCCCCATAGCCCTGTATCAAACCCAAACTAATCCCACTGCCCCGCTCTCTCCCCATAGCCCTGTATCAATCCCCAAACTAATCCCACTGCCCCGCTCTCTCCCCATAGCCCCGTATCAATCCCCAAACTAATCCCACTGCCCCGCTCTGTCCCCATAGCCCTGTATCAATCCCCAAACTAATCCCACTGCCCCGCTCTCTCGCCATAGCCCTGTATCAATCCCCAAACTAATCCCACAGCCCCGCTCTCTCCCCATAGCCCTGTATCAAACCCAAACTAATCCCACTGCCCCGCTCTCTCCCCATAGCCCTGTATCAATCCCCAAACTAATCACAGTGCCCCGCTCTCTCCCCATAGCCCAATATCAATCCCCAAACTAATCCCACTGACCCGCTCTCTCCCCATAGCCCTGTATCAATCCCAAACTAATCACACTGCCCCGCTCTCTCCCCATAGCCCTGTATCAATCCCAAACTAATCCCACTGCCCGCTCTCTCCCCATAGCCCTGTATCAATCCCCAAACTAATCCCACTGCCCCGCTCTCTCCCCATAGCCCTGTATCAATCCCCAAACTAATCCCACTGCCCCGCTCTCTCCCCATAGCCCTGTATCAATCCCAAACTAATCCCACTGCCCTGCTCTCTCCCCATAGCCCTGTATCAAACCCCAAACTAATCCCACCGCCCTGCTCTCTCCCCATAGCCCTGTATCAAACCCCAAACTAATCTCACTGCCCCGCTCTCTCCCCATAGCACTATATCAATCCCCAAACTAATCCCATGGCCCGGCTCTCTCCCCATAGCCCTGTATCAATCACAAACTAATCCCACTGCCCCGCTCTCTCCCCATAGCCCTGTATCAATCCCCAAAATGATCCCACTGCCCCGCTCTCTCCCCATAGCCCTGGATCAATCCCCAAACTAATCCCACTGCCCCGCTCTCTCCCGATAGCCCTATATCAATCCCCAAACTGATCCTACTGCCCCGCACTCTACCCACAGCCCTGTATCAATCCCCAAACTAACTCCACTACCCCGCTCTCTCCCCATAGCCCTGTATCAATCCCCAAACTAATCCCACTGCCCCGCTCTCTCCCCATAGCCCTGTTTCAATCCCCAAACTAATCCCACTGCCCCGCTCTCTCCCCATAGCCCTGTATCAATCCCCAAACTAATCCCACTGCCCCGCTCTCTCCCGATAGCCCTGTATCAATCCCCAAACTCATCCTACTGCCCCGCTCTCTACCCACAGCCCTGTATCAATCCCCAAACTAATTCCACTACCCCGCTCTCTCCCCATAGCCCTGTATCAATCCGCAAACTAATCCCACTGCCCCGCTCTCTCCCCATAGCCCTGTATCAATCCCCAAACTAATCCCACTGCCCCGCTCTCTCCCCATAGCCCTGTATCAATCCCCAAACTAATCCCACTGCCCCGCACCCACCCCGTAGCACTGTATCAATCCCCAACTAATCCTACAGCCCCGCTCTCTCCCCATAGCCCTGTATCAACCCCCAAACTAATCACACTGTCCCGCTCTACCCCATAGCCCTGTATCAATCTCCAACGAATCACACTGCCCCGCTCTCTCCCCATAGCCCTGTATCAATCCCAAACTAATCCCACTGCCCTGCTCTCTCCCCATAGCCCTGTATCCATCCCCAAACTAATCCCACTGCCCCGCTCTCTCCCCATAGCCCTGTATCAATCCCCAAACTAATCCCACTGCCCCGCTCTCTCCCCATAGCCCTGTATCAATCCCCAAACTAATGTCACTGCCCCGCTCTCTCCCCATAGCCCTGTATCAAACCCCAAACTAATCTCACTGCCCCGCTCTCTCCCCATAGCCCTGTATCAATCCCCAAACGAATCCCACTGCCCCGCTCTCTCCCCATAGCCCTGTATCAATCTACAAACTAATCTCACTGCCCCGCTCTCTCCCCATAGTCCTATATCAATCCCCAAACTAATCCCACTGCCCCGCTCTCTCCCCATAGCCCTGTTTATATCCCCAAACTAATCCCACTGCCCTGCTCTCTCCCCAAAGCCCTGGAGCAATCTCCAACAAATCCCACTGCCCCGCTATCTCCCCATAACCCTGTACCAATCCCAAACTAATCCCACGGCCCCGCTCTCTCCCCATAGCCCTGTATCAATCCCAAACGAATCCCACTGCCCCGCTCACTCCCCATAGCCCTGTATCAATCCCCAATCTAATCCCATGACCCCGCTCTCTCCCCATAGCCCTGTATCAATCCCCAAACTAATCCCACTGCCCCGCTCTCTTCCCATAGCCCTGTATCAATCCCCAAACTAATCCCACTGCCCTGCTCTTTCGCCACAGCCCTGTATCAATCCCCAAACTAATCCCACTGCCCTGCTCTCTCGCCATAGCCCTGTATCAATCCCCAAACTAATCCCACTGCCCCACTCTCTCGCCATAGCCCTGTATCAATCCCCAAAATAATCCCACTGCCCCGCTCTCTCCCTATAGCCCTGTATCAAACCCAAACTAATCCCACTGCCCCGCTCTCTCCCCATAGCCCTGTATCAATCCCCAAACTAATCCCACTGCCCCGCTCTCTCCCCATAGCCCCGTATCAATCCCCAAACTAATCCCACTGCCCCGCTCTGTCCCCATAGCCCTGTATCAATCCCCAAACTAATCCCACTGCCCCGCTCTCTCGCCATAGCCCTGTATCAATCCCCAAACTAATCCCACAGCCCCGCTCTCTCCCCATAGCCCTGTATCAAACCCAAACTAATCCCACTGCCCCGCTCTCTCCCCATAGCCCTGTATCAATCCCCAAACTAATCACAGTGCCCCGCTCTCTCCCCATAGCCCAATATCAATCCCCAAACTAATCCCACTGACCCGCTCTCTCCCCATAGCCCTGTATCAATCCCAAACTAATCACACTGCCCCGCTCTCTCCCCATAGCCCTGTATCAATCCCAAACTAATCCCACTGCCCGCTCTCTCCCCATAGCCCTGTATCAATCCCCAAACTAATCCCACTGCCCCGCTCTCTCCCCATAGCCCTGTATCAATCCCCAAACTAATCCCACTGCCCCGCTCTCTCCCCATAGCCCTGTATCAATCCCAAACTAATCCCACTGCCCTGCTCTCTCCCCATAGCCCTGTATCAAACCCCAAACTAATCCCACCGCCCTGCTCTCTCCCCATAGCCCTGTATCAAACCCCAAACTAATCTCACTGCCCCGCTCTCTCCCCATAGCACTATATCAATCCCCAAACTAATCCCATGGCCCGGCTCTCTCCCCATAGCCCTGTATCAATCCCAAACTAATCCCACTGCCCCGCTCTCTCCCCATAGCCCTGTATCAATCCCCAAAATGATCCCACTGCCCCGCTCTCTCCCCATAGCCCTGGATCAATCCCCAAACTAATCCCACTGCCCCGCTCTCTCACGATAGCCCTGTATCAATCCCCAAACTGATCCTACTGCCCCGCACTCTACCCACAGCCCTGTATCAATCCCCAAACTAACTCCACTACCCCGCTCTCTCCCCATAGCCCTGTATCAATCCCCAAACTAATCCCACTGCCCCGCTCTCTCCCCATAGCCCTGTTTCAATCCCCAAACTAATTCCACTGACCCGCTCTCTCCCCATAGCCCTGTATCAATCCCCAAACTAATCCCATTGCCCCGCTCCCTCCCCGTAGCACTGTATCAATCCCCAACTAATCCTACAGCCCCGCTCTCTCCCCATAGCGCTGTATCAACCCCAAACTAATCACACTGTCCCGCTCTACCCCATAGCCCTGTATCAATCTCCAACGAATCACACTGCCCCGCTCTCTCCCCATAGCCCTGTATCAATCCCAAACTAATCCCACTGCCCTGCTCTCTC
Organism: Somniosus microcephalus; assembly: GCF_052327205.1. NCBI lineage: Eukaryota > Metazoa > Chordata > Chondrichthyes > Squaliformes > Somniosidae > Somniosus > Somniosus microcephalus. The sequence continues at coordinate 42,414,382 of NW_028225179.1, forward strand.
CCCATAGCCCTCTATCCATCCCCAAACTAATCCCACTGCCCCGCTCTCTCCCCATAGCCCTGTATCAATCCCAAACTAATCCCACTGCCCTGCTCTCTCCCCATAGCCCTGTATCCATCCCCAAACTAATCCCACTGCCCCGCTCTCTCCCCATAGCCCTGTATCAATCCCCAAACTAATCCCACTGCCCCGCTCTCTCCCCATAGCCCTGTATCAATCCCCAAACTAATGTCACTGCCCCGCTCTCTCCCCATAGCCCTGTATCAAACCCCAAACTAATCTCACTGCCCCGCTCTCTCCCCATAGCCCTGTATCAATCCCCAAACGAATCCCACTGCCCCGCTCTCTCCCCATAGCCCTGTATCAATCTACAAACTAATCTCACTGCCCCGCTCTCTCCCCATAGTCCTATATCAATCCCCAAACTAATCCCACTGCCCCGCTCTCTCCCCATAGCCCTGTTTATATCCCCAAACTAATCCCACTGCCCTGCTCCCTCCCCAAAGCCCTGGAGCAATCTCCAACAAATCCCACTGCCCCGCTATCTCCCCATAACCCTGTACCAATCCCAAACTAATCCCACGGCCCCGCTCTCTCCCTATAGCCCTGTATCAATCCCAAACGAATCCCACTGCCCCGCTCACTCCCCATAGCCCTGCATCAATCCCCAAACTAATCCCATGACCCCGCTCTCTCCCCATAGCCCTGTATCAATCCCCAAACTAATCCCACTGCCCCGCTCTCTTCCCATAGCCCTGTATCAATCCCCAAACTAATCCCACTGCCCCGCTCTTTCGCCACAGCCCTGTATCAATCCCCAAACTAATCCCACTGCCCCGCTCTCTCGCCATAGCCCTGTATCAATCCCCAAACTAATCCCACTGCCCTGCTCTCTCGCCATAGCCCTGTATCAATCCCCAAACTAATCCCACTGCCCCACTCTCTCGCCATAGCCCTGTATCAATCCCCAAAATAATCCCACTGCCCCGATCTCTCCCCATAGCCCAGTATCAAACCCAAACTAATCCCACTGCCCCGCTCTCTCCCCATAGCCCTGTATCAATCCCCAAACTAATCCCACTGCCCCGCTCTCTCCCCATAGCCCCGTATCAATCCCCAAACTAATCCCACTGCCCCGCTCTGTCCCCATAGCCCTGTATCAATCCCCAAACTAATCCCACTGCCCCGCTCTCTCGCCATAGCCCTGTATCAATCCCCAAACTAATCCCACAGCCCCGCTCTCTCCCCATAGCCCTGTATCAAACCCAAACTAATCCCACTGCCCCGCTCTCTCCCCATAGCCCTGTATCAATCCCCAAACTAATCACAGTGCCCCGCTCTCTCCCCATAGCCCAATATCAATCCCCAAACTAATCCCACTGACCCGCTCTCTCCCCATAGCCCTGTATCAATCCCAAACTAATCACACTGCCCCGCTCTCTCCCCATAGCCCTGTATCAATCCCAAACTAATCCCACTGCCCGCTCTCTCCCCATAGCCCTGTATCAATCCCCAAACTAATCCCACTGCACCGCTCTCTCCCCATAGCCCTGTATCAACCCCCAAACTAATCCCACTGCCCCGCTCTCTCCCCATAGCCCTGTATCAATCCCAAACTAATCCCACTGCCCTGCTCTCTCCCCATAGCCCTGTATCAAACCCCAAACTAATCCCACCGCCCTGCTCTCTCCCCATAGCCCTGTATCAAACCCCAAACTAATCTCACTGCCCCGCTCTCTCCCCATAGCACTATATCAATCCCCAAACTAATCCCATGGCCCGGCTCTCTCCCCATAGCCCTGTATCAATCCCAAACTAATCCCACTGCCCCGCTCTCTCCCCATAGCCCTGTATCAATCCCCAAAATGATCCCACTGCCCCGCTCTCTCCCCATAGCCCTGGATCAATCCCCAAACTAATCCCACTGCCCCCTGCCCCGCTCTCTCCCGATAGCCCTGTATCAATCCCCAAACTGATCCTACTGCCCCGCACTCTACCCACAGCCCTGTATCAATCCCCAAACTAACTCCACTACCCCGCTCTCTCCCCATAGCCCTGTATCAATCCCCAAACTAATCCCACTGCCCCGCTCTCTTCCTTTGGCCCTGTTTCAATCCCCAAACTAATCCCACTGCCCCGCTCTCTCCCCATAGCCCTGTATCAATCCCCAAACTAATCCCATTGCCCCGCTCCCTCCCCGTAGCACTGTATCAATCCCCAACTAATCCTACAGCCCCGCTCTCTCCCCATAGCGCTGTATCAACCCCAAACTAATCACACTGTCCCGCTCTACCCCATAGCCCTGTATCAATCTCCAACGAATCACACTGCCCCGCTCTCTCCCCATAGCCCTGTATCAATCCCAAACTAATCCCACTGCCCTGCTCTCTCCCCATAGCCCTCTATCCATCCCCAAACTAATCCCACTGCCCCGCTCTCTCCCCATAGCCCTGTATCAATCCCCAAACTAATCCCACTGCCCCGCTCTCTCCCCATAGCCCTGTATCAATCCCCAAACTAATGTCACTGCCCCGCTCTCTCCCCATAGCCCTGTATCAAACCCCAAACTAATCTCACTGCCCCGCTCTCTCCCCATAGCCCTGTATCAATCCCCAAACGAATCCCACTGCCCCGCTCTCTCCCCATAGCCCTGTATCAATCCACAAACTAATCTCACTGCCCCGCTGTCTCCCCATAGTCCTATATCAATCCCCAAACTAATCCCACTGCCCCGCTCTCTCCCCATAGCCCTGTTTCTATCCCCAAACTAATCCCACTGCCCTGCTCTCTCCCCAAAGCCCTGGAGCAATCTCCAACAAATCCCACTGCCCCGCTATCTCCCCATAGCCCTGTACCAATCCCAAACTAATCCCACGGCCCCGCTCTCTCCCCATAGCCCTGTATCAATCCCAAACTAATCCCACTGCCCCGCTCACTCCCCATAGCCCTGTATCAATCCCCAAACTAATCCCATGGCCCCGCTCTCTCCCCATAGCCCTGTATCAATCCACAAACTCATCCCACTGCCCCGCTCTCTCCCCATAGCCCTGTATCAACCCCAAACTAATCCCACTGCCCCGCTCTCTTCCCATAGCCCTGTATCAATCCCCAAACTAATCCCACTGCCCCGCTCTTTCGCCATAGCCCTGTATCAATCCCCAAACTAATCCCACTGCCTCGCTCTCTCGCCATAGCCCTGTATCAATCCCCAAACTAATCCCACTGCCCTGCTCTCTCGCCATAGCCCTGTATCAATCCCCAAACTAATCCCACTGCCCCACTCTCTCGCCATAGCCCTGTATCAATCCCCAAAATAATCCCACTGCCCCGCTCTCTCCCCATAGCCCTGTATCAAACCCAAACTAATCCCACTGCCCCGCTCTCTCCCCATAGCCCTGTATCAATCCCCAAACTAATCCCACTGCCCCGCTCTCTCCCCATAGCCCCGTATCAATCCCCAAACTAATCCCACTGCCCCGCTCTGTCCCCATAGCCCTGTATCAATCCCCAAACTAATCCCACTGCCCCGCTCTCTCGCCATAGCCCTGTATCAATCCCCAAACTAATCCCACAGCCCCGCTCTCTCCCCATAGCCCTGTATCAAACCCAAACTAATCCCACTGCCCCGCTCTCTCCCCATAGCCCTGTATCAATCCCCAAACTAATCACAGTGCCCCGCTCTCTCCCCATAGCCCAATATCAATTCCCAAACTAATCCCACTGACCCGCTCTCTCCCCATAGCCCTGTATCAATCCCAAACTAATCACACTGCCCCGCTCTCTCCCCATAGCCCTGTATCAATCCCAAACTAATCCCACTGCCCGCTCTCTCCCCATAGCCCTGTATCAATCCCCAAACTAATCCCACTGCCCCGCTCTCTCCCCATAGCCCTGTATCAATCCCCAAACTAATCCCACTGCCCCGCTCTCTCCCCATAGCCCTGTATCAATCCCAAACTAATCCCACTGCCCTGCTCTCTCCCCATAGCCCTGTATCAAACCCCAAACTAATCCCACTGCCCTGCTCTCTCCCCATAGCCCTGTATCAAACCCCAAACTAATCTCACTGCCCCGCTCTCTCCCCATAGCACTATATCAGTCCCCAAACTAATCCCATGGCCCGGCTCTCTCCCCATAGCCCTGTATCAATCCCAAACTAATCCCACTGCCCCGCTCTCTCCCCATAGCCCTGTATCAATCCCCAAAATGATCCCACTGCCCCGCTCTCTCCCCATAGCCCTGTATCAACCCCAAACTAATCCCAATGCCCCGCTCTCCCCCATAGCCCTGGATCAATCCCCAAACTAATCCCACTGCCCCGCTCTCTCCCGATAGCCCTGTATCAATCCCCAAACTGATCCTACTGCCCCGCACTCTACCCACAGCCCTGTATCAATCCCCAAACTAACTCCACTACCCCGCTCTCTCCCCATAGCCCTGTATCAATCCCCAAACTAATCCCACTGCCCCGCTCTCTCCCCATATCCCTGTATCAATCCCCAAACTAATCCCACTGCCCCGCTCTCTCCCCATAGCCCTGTATCAATCCCCAAACTAATCCCACTGCCCCGCTCCCTCCCCGTAGCACTGTATCAATCCCCAACTAATCCTACAGCCCCGCTCTCTCCCCATAGCCCTGTATCAACCCCCAAACTAATCACACTGTTCCGCTCTATCCCCATAGCCCTGTATCAATCTCCAACTAACCACACTACCCCGCTCTCTCCCCATAGCCCTGTATCAAACCCAAACTAATCCCACTGCCCTGCTCTCTCCCCATAGCCCTGTATCCATCCCCAAACTAATCCCACTGCCCCGCTCTCTCCCCATAGCCCTGTATCAATCCCCAAACTAATCCCACTGCCCCGCTCTCTCCCCATAGCCCTGTATCAATCCCCAAACTAATGTCACTGCCCCGCTCTCTCCCCATAGCCCTGTATCAAACCCCAAACTAATCTCACTGCCCCGCTCTCTCCCCATAGCCCTGTATCAATCCCCAAACGAATCCCACTGCCCCGCTCTCTCCCCATAGCCCTGTATCAATCCAAAAACTAATCTCACTGCCCCGCTCTCTCCCCATAGCCCTGTATCTATCCCCAAACTAATCCCACTGCCCTGCTCTCTCCCCAAAGCCCTGGAGCAATCTCCAACTAATCCCACTGCCCCGCTATCTCCCCATAGCCCTGTACCAATCCCAAACTAATCCCACGGCCCCGCTCTCTCCCCATAGCCCTGTATCAATCCCAAACTAATCCCACTGCCCCGCTCACTCCCCATAGTCCTGTATCCATCCCCAAACTAATCCCACTGCCCCGCTCTCTCCCCATAGCCCTGTATCAATCCCCAAACTAATCCCTCTGCCCCGCTCTCTCCCCATAGCCCTGTATCAATCCCCAAACTAATGTCACAGCCCCGCTCTCTCCCCATACCCCTGTATCAAACCCCAAACTAATCTCACTGCCCCGCTCTCTCCCCATAGCCCTGTATCAATCCCCAAACTAATCCCACTGCCCCACTCTCTCGCCATAGCCCTGTATCAATCCCCAAAATAATCCCACTGCCCCGCTCTCTCCCCATAGCCCTGTATCAAACCCAAACTAATCCCACTGCCCCGCTCTCTCCCCATAGCCCTGTATCAATCCCCAAACTAATCCCACTGCCCCGCTCTCTCCCCATAGCCCTGTATCAATCCCCAAACTAATGTCACTGCCCCGCTCTCTCCCCATAGCCCTGTATCAAACCCCAAACTAATCTCACTGCCCCGCTCTCTCCCCATAGCCCTGTATCAATCCCCAAACGAATCCCACTGCCCCGCTCTCTCCCCATAGCCCTGTATCAATCCACAAACTAATCTCACTGCCCCGCTCTCTCCCCATAGTCCTATATCAATCCCCAAACTAATCCCACTGCCCCGCTCTCTCCCCATAGCCCTGTTTCTATCCCCAAACTAATCCCACTGCCCTGCTCTCTCCCCAAAGCCCTGGAGCAATCTCCAACAAATCCCACTGCCCCGCTATCTCCCCATAGCCCTGTACCAATCCCAAACTAATCCCACGGCCCCGCTCTCTCCCCATAGCCCTGTATCAATCCCAAACTAATCCCACTGCCCCGCTCACTCCCCATAGCCCTGTATCAATCCCCAAACTAATCCCATGGCCCCGCTCTCTCCCCATAGCCCTGTATCAATCCACAAACTCATCCCACTGCCCCGCTCTCTCCCCATAGCCCTGTATCAACCCCAAACTAATCCCACTGCCCCGCTCTCTTCCCATAGCCCTGTATCAATCCCCAAACTAATCCCACTGCCCCGCTCTTTCGCCATAGCCCTGTATCAATCCCCAAACTAATCCCACTGCCTCGCTCTCTCGCCATAGCCCTGTATCAATCCCCAAACTAATCCCACTGCCCTGCTCTCTCGCCATAGCCCTGTATCAATCCCCAAACTAATCCCACTGCCCCACTCTCTCGCCATAGCCCTGTATCAATCCCCAAAATAATCCCACTGCCCCGCTCTCTCCCCATAGCCCTGTATCAAACCCAAACTAATCCCACTGCCCCGCTCTCTCCCCATAGCCCTGTATCAATCCCCAAACTAATCCCACTGCCCCGCTCTCTCCCCATAGCCCCGTATCAATCCCCAAACTAATCCCACTGCCCCGCTCTGTCCCCATAGCCCTGTATCAATCCCCAAACTAATCCCACTGCCCCGCTCTCTCGCCATAGCCCTGTATCAATCCCCAAACTAATCCCACAGCCCCGCTCTCTCCCCATAGCCCTGTATCAAACCCAAACTAATCCCACTGCCCCGCTCTCTCCCCATAGCCCTGTATCAATCCCCAAACTAATCACAGTGCCCCGCTCTCTCCCCATAGCCCAATATCAATTCCCAAACTAATCCCACTGACCCGCTCTCTCCCCATAGCCCTGTATCAATCCCAAACTAATCACACTGCCCCGCTCTCTCCCCATAGCCCTGTATCAATCCCAAACTAATCCCACTGCCCGCTCTCTCCCCATAGCCCTGTATCAATCCCCAAACTAATCCCACTGCCCCGCTCTCTCCCCATAGCCCTGTATCAATCCCCAAACTAATCCCACTGCCCCGCTCTCTCCCCATAGCCCTGTATCAATCCCAAACTAATCCCACTGCCCTGCTCTCTCCCCATAGCCCTGTATCAAACCCCAAACTAATCCCACTGCCCTGCTCTCTCCCCATAGCCCTGTATCAAACCCCAAACTAATCTCACTGCCCCGCTCTCTCCCCATAGCACTATATCAATCCCCAAACTAATCCCATGGCCCGGCTCTCTCCCCATAGCCCTGTATCAATCCCAAACTAATCCCACTGCCCCGCTCTCTCCCCATAGCCCTGTATCAATCCCCAAAATGATCCCACTGCCCCGCTCTCTCCCCATAGCCCTGTATCAACCCCAAACTAATCCCACTGCCCCGCTCTCCCCCATAGCCCTGGATCAATCCCCAAACTAATCCCACTGCCCCGCTCTCTCCCGATAGCCCTGTATCAATCCCCAAACTGATCCTACTGCCCCGCACTCTACCCACAGCCCTGTATCAATCCCCAAACTAACTCCACTACCCCGCTCTCTCCCCATAGCCCTGTATCAATCCCCAAACTAATCCCACTGCCCCGCTCTCTCCCCATAGCCCTGTATCAATCCCCAAACTAATCCCACTGCCCCGCTCTCTCCCCATAGCCCTGTATCAATCCCCAAACTAATCCCACTGCCCCGCTCCCTCCCCGTAGCACTGTATCAATCCCCAACTAATCCTACAGCCCCGCTCTCTCCCCATAGCCCTGTATCAACCCCCAAACTAATCACACTGTTCCGCTCTATCCCCATAGCCCTGTATCAATCTCCAACTAACCACACTACCCCGCTCTCTCCCCATAGCCCTGTATCAATCCCAAACTAATCCCACTGCCCTGCTCTCTCCCTATAGCCCTGTATCCATCCCCAAACTAATCCCACTGCCCCGCTCTCTCCCCATAGCCCTGTATCAATCCCCAAACTAATCCCACTGCCCCGCTCTCTCCCCATAGCCCTGTATCAATCCCCAAACTAATGTCACTGCCCTGCTCTCTCCCCATAGCCCTGTATCAAACCCCAAACTAATCTCACTGCCCCGCTCTCTCCCCATAGCCCTGTATCAATCCCCAAACGAATCCCACTGCCCCGCTCTCTCCCCATAGCCCTGTATCAATCCACAAACTAATCTCACTGCCCCACTCTCTCCCCATAGTCCTATATCAATCCCCAAACTAATCCCACTGCCCCGCTCTCTCCCCATAGCCCTGTATCTATCCCCAAACTAATCCCACTGCCCTGCTCTCTCCCCAAAGCCCTGGAGCAATCTCCAACTAATCCCACTGCCCCGCTATCTCCCCATAGCCCTGTACCAATCCCAAACTAATCCCACGGCCCCGCTCTCTCCCCATAGCCCTGTATCAATCCCAAACTAATCCCACTGCCCCGCTCACTCCCCATAGTCCTGTATCCATCCCCAAACTAATCCCACTGCCCCGCTCTCTCCCCATAGCCCTGTATCAATCCCCAAACTAATCCCACTGCCCCGCTCTCTCCCCATAGCCCTGTATCAATCCCCAAACTAATGTCACAGCCCCGCTCTCTCCCCATACCCCTGTATCAAACCCCAAACTAATCTCACTGCCCCGCTCTCTCCCCATAGCCCTGTATCAATCCCCAAACTAATCCCACTGCCCCACTCTCTCGCCATAGCCCTGTATCAATCCCCAAAATAATCCCACTGCCCCGCTCTCTCCCCATAGCCCTGTATCAAACCCAAACTAATCCCACTGACCCGCTCTCTCCCCATAGCCCTGTATCAATCCACAAACTAATCCCACTGCCCCGCTCTCTCCCCATAGCCCCGTATCAATCCCCAAACTAATCCCACTGCCCCGCTCTGTCCCCATAGCCCTGTATCAATCCCCAAACTAATCCCACTGCCCCGCTCTCTCGCCATAGACCTGTATCAATCCCCAAACTAATCCCACAGCCCAGCTCTCTCCCCATAGCCCTGTATCAAACCCAAACTAATCCCACAGCCCCGCTCTCTCCCCATAGCCCTGTATCAACCCCCAAACTAATCACAGTGCCCCGCTCTCTCCCCATAGCCCAATATCAATCCCCAAACTAATCCCACTGACCCGCTCTCTCCCCATAGCCCTGTATCAATCCCAAACTAATCACACTGCCCCGCTCTCTCCCCATAGCCCTGTATCAATCCCAAACTAATCCCACTGCCCGCTCTCTCCCCATAGCCCTGTATCAATCCCCAAACTAATCCCACTGCCCCGCTCTCTCCCCATAGCCCTGTATCAATCCCCAAACTAATCCCACTGCCCCGCTCTCTCCCCATAGCCCTGTATCAATCCCAAACTAATCCCACTGCCCTGCTCTCTCCCCATAGCCCTGTATCAAACCCCAAACTAATCCCACTGCCCTGCTCTCTCCCCATAGCCCTGTATCAAACCCCAAACTAATCCCACTGCCCCGCTCTCTCCCCATAGCCCTGTATCAATCCCCAAAATGATCCCACTGCCCCGCTCTCTCCCCATAGCCCTGTATCAACCCCAAACTAATCCCACTGCCCCGCTCTCCCCCATAGCCCTGGATCAATCCCCAAACTAATCCCACTGCCCCGCTCTCTCCCGATAGCCCTGTATCAATCCCCAAACTGATCCTACTGCCCCGCACTCTACCCACAGCCCTGTATCAATCCCCAAACTAACTCCACTACCCCGCTCTCTCCCCATAGCCCTGTATCAATCCCCAAACTAATCCCACTGCCCCGCTCTCTCCCCATAGCCCTGTATCAATCCCCAAACTAATCCCACTGCCCCGCTCTCTCCCCATAGCCCTGTATCAATCCCCAAACTAATCCCACTGCCCCGCTCCCTCCCCGTAGCACTGTATCAATCCCCAACTAATCCTACAGCCCCGCTCTCTCCCCATAGCCCTGTATCAACCCCCAAACTAATCACACTGTTCCGCTCTATCCCCATAGCCCTGTATCAATCTCCAACTAACCACACTACCCCGCTCTCTCCCCATAGCCCTGTATCAATCCCAAACTAATCCCACGGCCTTGCTCTCTCCCCATAGCCCTGTATCCATCCCCAAACTAATCCCACTGCCCCGCTCTCTCCCCATAGCCCTGTATCAATCCCCAAACTAATCCCACTGCCCCGCTCTCTCCCCATAGCCCTGTATCAATCCCCAAACTAATGTCACTGCCCCGCTCTCTCCCCATAGCCCTGTATCAAACCCCAAACTAATCTCACTGCCCCGCTCTCTCCCCATAGCCCTGTATCAATCCCCAAACGAATCCCACTGCCCCGCTCTCTCCCCATAGCCCTGTATCAATCCACAAACTAATCTCACTGCCCCGCTCTCTCCCCATAGTCCTATATCAATCCCCAAACTAATCCCACTGCCCCGCTCTCTCCCCATAGCCCTGTATCTATCCCCAAACTAATCCCACTGCCCTGCTCTCTCCCCAAAGCCCTGGAGCAATCTCCAACTAATCCCACTGCCCCGCTATCTCCCCATAGCCCTGTACCAATCCCAAACTAATCCCACGGCCCCGCTCTCTCCCCATAGACCTGTATCAATCCCAAACTAATCCCACTGCCCCGCTCACTCCCCATAGTCCTGTATCCATCCCCAAACTAATCCCACTGCCCCGCTCTCTCCCCATAGCCCTGTATCAATCCCCAAACTAATCCCACTGCCCCGCTCTCTCCCCATAGCCCTGTATCAATCCCCAAACTAATGTCACAGCCCCGCTCTCTCCCCATACCCCTGTATCAAACCCCAAACTAATCTCACTGCCCCGCTCTCTCCCCATAGCCCTGTATCAATCCCCAAACTAATCCCACTGCCCCACTCTCTCGCCATAGCCCTGTATCAATCCCCAAAATAATCCCACTGCCCCGCTCTCTCCCCATAGCCCTGTATCAAACCCAAACTAATCCCACTGCCCCGCTCTCTCCCCATAGCCCTGTATCAATCCCCAAACTAATCCCACTGCCCCGCTCTCTCCCCATAGCCCCGTATCAATCCCCAAACTAATCCCACTGCCCCGCTCTGTCCCCATAGCCCTGTATCAATCCCCAAACTAATCCCACTGCCCCGCTCTCTCGCCATAGCCCTGTATCAATCCCCAAACTAATCCCACAGCCCCGCTCTCTCCCCATAGCCCTGTATCAAACCCAAACTAATCCCACTGCCCCGCTCTCTCCCCATAGCCCTGTATCAATCCCCAAACTAATCACAGTGCCCCGCTCTCTCCCCATAGCCCAATATCAATCCCCAAACTAATCCCACTGACCCGCTCTCTCCCCATAGCCCTGTATCAATCCCAAACTAATCACACTGCCCCGCTCTCTCCCCATAGCCCTGTATCAATCCCAAACTAATCCCACTGCCCGCTCTCTCCCCATAGCCCTGTATCAATCCCCAAACTAATCCCACTGCCCCGCTCTCTCCCCATAGCCCTGTATCAATCCCCAAACTAATCCCACTGCCCCGCTCTCTCCCCATAGCCCTGTATCAATCCCAAACTAATCCCACTGCCCTGCTCTCTCCCCATAGCCCTGTATCAAACCCCAAACTAATCCCACTGCCCTGCTCTCTCCCCATAGCCCTGTATCAAACCCCAAACTAATCTCACTGTCCCGCTCTCTCCCCATAGCACTATATCAATCCCCAAACTAATCCCATGGCCCGGCTCTCTCCCCATAGCCCTGTATCAATCCCAAACTAATCCCACTGCCCCGCTCTCTCCCGATAGCCCTGTATCAATCCCCAAACTGATCCTACTGCCCCGCACTCTACCCACAGCCCTGTATCAATCCCCAAACTAACTCCACTACCCCGCTCTCTCCCCATAGCCCTGTATCAATCCCCAAACTAATCCCACTGCCCCGCTCTCTCCCCATAGACCTGTATCAATCCCCAAACTAATCCCACTGCCCCGCTCTCTCCCCATAGCCCTGTATCAATCCCCAAACTAATCCCACTGCCCCGCTCCCACCCCGTAGCACTGTATCAATCCCCAACTAATCCTACAGCCCCGCTCTCTCCCCATAGCCCTGTATCAACCCCAAACTAATCACACTGTCCCGCTCTACCCCATAGCCCTGTATCGATCTCCAACGAATCACACTGCCCCGCTCTCTCCCCATAGCCCTGTATCAATCCCAAACTAATCCCACTGCCCTGCTCTCTCCCCATAGCCCTGTATCCATCCCCAAACTAATCCCACTGCCCCGCTCTCTCCCCATAGCCCTGTATCAATCCCCAAACTAATCCCACTGCCCCGCTCTCTCCCCATAGCCCTGTATCAATCCCCAAACTAATGTCACTGCCCCGCTCTCTCCCCATAGCCCTGTATCAAACCCCAAACTAATCTCACTGCCCCGCTCTCTCCCCATAGCCCTGTATCAATCCCCAAACGAATCCCACTGCCCCGCTCTCTCCCCATAGCCCTGTATCAATCCACAAACTAATCTCACTGCCCCGCTCTCTCCCCATAGTCCTATATCAATCCCCAAACTAATCCCACTGCCCCGCTCTCTCCCCATAGCCCTGTTTCTATCCCCAAATTAATCCCACTGCCCTGCTCTCTCCCCAAAGCCCTGGAGCAATCTCCAACAAATCCCACTGCCCCGCTATCTCCCCATAGCCCTGTACCAATCCCAAACTAATCCCACGGCCCCGCTCTCTCCCCATAGCCCTGTATCAATCCCAAACTAATCCCACTGCCCCGCTCACTCCCCATAGCCCTGTATCAATCCCCAAACTAATCCCATGGCCCCGCTCTCTCCCCATAGCCCTGTATCAATCCCCAAACTCATCCCACTGCCCCGCTCTCTCCCCATAGCCCTGTATCAACCCCAAACTAATCCCACTGCCCCGCTCTCTTCCCATAGCCCTGTATCAATCCCCAAACTAATCCCACTGCCCCGCTCTTTCGCCATAGTCCTGTATCAATCCCCAAACTAATCCCACTGCCCCGCTCTCTCGCCATAGCCCTGTATCAATCCCCAAACTAATCCCACTGCCCTGCTCTCTCGCCATAGCCCTGTATCAATCCCCAAACTAATCCCACTGCCCCACTCTCTCGCCATAGCCCTGTATCAATCCCCAAAATAATCCCACTGCCCCGCTCTCTCCCCATAGCCCTGTATCAAACCCAAACTAATCCCACTGCCCCGCTCTCTCCCCATAGCCCTGTATCAATCCCCAAACTAATCCCACTGCCCCGCTCTCTCCCCATAGCCCCGTATCAATCCCCAAACTAATCCCACTGCCCCGCTCTGTCCCCATAGCCCTGTATCAATCCCCAAACTAATCCCACTGCCCCGCTCTCTCGCCATAGCCCTGTATCAATCCCCAAACTAATCCCACAGCCCCGCTCTCTCCCCATAGCCCTGTATCAAACCCAAACTAATCCCACTGCCCCGCTCTCTCCCCATAGCCCTGTATCAATCCCCAAACTAATCACAGTGCCCCGCTCTCTCCCCATAGCCCAATATCAATTCCCAAACTAATCACACTGACCCGCTCTCTCCCCATAGCCCTGTATCAATCCCAAACTAATCACACTGCCCCGCTCTCTCCCCATAGCCCTGTATCAATCCCAAACTAATCCCACTGCCCCGCTCTCTCCCCATAGCCCTGTATCAATCCCCAAACTAATCACAGTGCCCCGCTCTCTCCCCATAGCCCAATATCAATCCCCAAACTAATCCCACTGACCCGCTCTCTCCCCATAGCCCTGTATCAATCCCAAACTAATCACACTGCCCCGCTCTCTCCCCATAGCCCTGTATCAATCCCCAAACTAATCCCATGGCCCGGCTCTCTCCCCATAGCCCTGTATCAATCCCAAACTAATCCCACTGCCCCGCTCTCTCCCCATAGCCCTGTATCAATCCCCAAAATGATCCCACTGCCCCGCTTTCTCCCCATAGCCCTGTATCAACCCCAAACTAATCCCAAAGCCCCGCTCTCCCCCATAGCCCTGGATCAATCCCCAAACTAATCCCACTGCCCCGCTCTCTCCCGATAGCCCTGTATCAATCCCCAAACTGATCCTACTGCCCCGCACTCTACCCACAGCCCTGTATCAATCCCCAAACTAACTCCACTACCCCGCTCTCTCCCCATAGCCCTGTATCAATCCCCAAACTAATCCCACTGCCCCGCTCTCTCCCCATAGCCCTGTATCAATCCCCAAACTAATCCCACTGCCCCGCTCTCTACCCATAGCCCTGTATCAATCCCCAAACTAATCCCACTGCCCCGCTCTCTCCCCATAGCCCTGTATTGATCTCCAACGAATCACACTGCCCCGCTCTATCCCCATAGCCCTGTATCAATCCCAAACTAATCCCACTGCCCTGCTCTCTCCCCATAGCCCTGTATCCATCCCCAAACTAATCCCACTGCCCCGCTCTCTCCCCATAGCCCTGTATCAATCCCCAAGCTAATCCCACTGCCCCGCTCTTTCCCCATAGCCCTGTATCAATCCCCAAACTAATGTCACTGCCCCGCTCTCTCCCCATAGCCCTGTTGCAAACCCCAAACTAATCTCACTGCCCCGCTCTCTCCCCATAGCCCTGTATCAATCCCCAAACGAATCCCACTGCCCCGCTCTCTCCCCAAAGCCCTGGAGCAATCTCCAACTAATCCCACTGCCCCGCTATCTCCCCATAGCCCTGTACCAATCCCAAACTAATCCCACGGCCCCGCTCTCTCCCCATAGCCCTGTATCAATCCCAAACTAATCCCACTGCCCCGCTCACTCCCCATAGCCCTGTATCAATCCCCAAACTAATCCCATGGCCCCGCTCTCTCCCCATAGCCCTGTATCAATCCCCAAACTCATCCCACTGCCCCGCTCTCTCCCCATAGCCCTGTATCAACCCCAAACTAATCCCACTGCCCCGCTCTCTTCCCATAGCCCTGTATCAATCCCCAAACTAATCCCACTGCCCCGCTCTTTCGCCATAGTCCTGTATCAATCCCCAAACTAATCCCACTGCCCCGCTCCCTCGCCATAGCCCTGTATCAATCCCCAAACTAATCCCACTGCCCTGCTCTCTCGCCATAGCCCTGTATCAATCCCCAAACTAATCCCACTGCCCCACTCTCTCGCCATAGCCCTGTATCAATCCCCAAAATAATCCCACTGCCCCGCTCTCTCCCCATAGCCCTGTATCAAACCCAAACTAATCCCACTGCCCCGCTCTCTCCCCATAGCCCTGTATCAATCCCCAAAATAATCCCACTGCCCCGCTCTCTCCCCATAGCCCCGTATCAATCCCCAAACTAATCCCACTGCCCCGCTCTGTCCCAATAGCCCTGTATCAATCCCCAAACTAATCCCACTGCCCCGCTCTCTCGCCATAGCCCTGTATCAATCCCCAAACTAATCCCACAGCCCCGCTCTCTCCCCATAGCCCTGTATCAAACCCAAACTAATCCCACTGCCCCGCTCTCTCCCCATAGCCCTGTATCAATACCCAAACTAATCACAGTGCCCCGCTCTCTCCCCATAGCCCAATAACAATTCCCAAACTAATCCCACTGACCCGCTCTCTCCCCATAGCCCTGTATCAATCCCAAACTAATCACACTGCCCCGCTCTCTCCCCATAGCCCTGTATCAATCCCAAACTAATCCCACTGCCCGCTCTCTCCCCATAGCCCTGTATCAATCCCCAAACTAATCCCACTGCCCCGCTCTCTCCCCATAGCCCTGTATCAATCCCCAAACTAATCCCACTGCCCCGCTCTCTCCCCATAGCTCTGTATCAATCCCAAACTAATCCCACTGCCCTGCTCTCTCCCCATAGCCCTGTATCAAACCCCAAACTAATCTCACTGCCCCGCTCTCTCCCCATAGCACTATATCAATCCCCAAACTAATCCCATGGCCCGGCTGTCTCCCCATAGCCCTGTATCAATCCCAAACTAATCCCACTGCCCTGCTCTCTCCCCATAGCCCTGTATCAATCCCCAAAATGATCCCACTGCCCCGCTCTCTCCCCATAGCCCTGTATCAACCCCAAACTAATCCCACTGCCCCGCTCTCCCCCATAGACCTGGATCAATCCCCAAACTAATCCCACTGCCCCGCTCTCTCCCGATAGCCCTGTATCAATCCCCAAACTGATCCTACTGCCCCGCACTCTACCCACAGCCCTGTATCAATCCCCAAACTAACTCCACTACCCCGCTCTCTCCCCATAGCCCTGTATCAATCCCCAAACTAATCCCACTGCCCCGCTCTCTCCCCATAGCCCTGTATCAATCCCCAAACTAATCCCACTGCCCCGCTCTCTCCCCATAGCCCTGTATCAATCCCCAAACTAATCCCACTGCCCCGCTCCCTCCCCGTAGCACTGTATCAATCCCCAACTAATCCTTCAGCCCCGCTCTCTCCCCATAGCCCTGTATCAACCCCCAAACTAATCACACTGTTCCGCTCTCTCCCCATAGCCCTGTATCAATCTCCAACTAACCACACTGCCCCGCTCTCTCCCCATAGCCCTGTATCAATCCCAAACTAATCCCACTGCCCTGCTCTCTCCCCATAGCCCTGTATCCATCCCCAAACTAATCCCACTGCCCCGCTCTCTCCCCATAGCCCTGTATCAATCCCCAAACTAATCCCACTGCCCCGCTCTCTCCCCATAGCCCTGTATCAATCCCCAAACTAATGTCACTGCCCCGCTCTCTCCCCATAGCCCTGTATCAAACCCCAAACTAATCTCACTGCCCCGCTCTCTCCCCATAGCCCTGTATCAATCCCCAAACGAATCCCACTGCCCCGCTCTCTCCCCATAGCCCTGTATCAATCCACAAACTAATCTCACTGCCCCGCTCTCTCCCCATAGTCCTATATCAATCCCCA
This sequence comes from Somniosus microcephalus, assembly GCF_052327205.1. Classification (NCBI taxonomy): domain Eukaryota; kingdom Metazoa; phylum Chordata; class Chondrichthyes; order Squaliformes; family Somniosidae; genus Somniosus; species Somniosus microcephalus. Next base: position 42,431,352 of record NW_028225179.1, read on the forward strand.
AACTAATCCCACTGCCCCGCTATCTCCCCATAGCCCTGTATCTATCACCAAACTAATCCCACTGCCCTGCTCTCTCCCCAAAGCCCTGAAGCAATCTCCAACTAATCCCACTGCCCCGCTATCTCCCCATAGCCCTGTACCAATCCCAAACTAATCCCACGGCCCCGCTCCCCCCATAGCCCTGGATCAATCCCCAAACTAATCCCACTGCCCCGCTCTCTCCCGATAGCCCTGTATCAATCCCCAAACTGATCCTACTGCCCCGCTCTCTACCCACAGCCCTGTATCAATCCCCAAACTAATCCCACAGCCCCGCTCTCTCCCCATAGCCCAGTATCAAATCCAAACTAATCCCACTGCCCCGCTCTCTCCCCATAGCCCTGTATCAATCCCCAAACTAATCACAGTGCCGCGCTCTCTCCCCATAGCCCAATATCAATTCCCAAACTAATCCCACTGACGCGCTCTCTCCCCATAGCCCTGTATCAATCCCAAACTAATCACACTGCCCCGCTCTCTCCCCATAGCCCTGTATCAATCCCAAACTTATCCCACTGCCCGCTCTCTCCCCATAGCCCTGTATCAATCCCCAAACTAATCCCACTGCCCCGCTCTCTCCCCATAGCCCTGTATCAATCCCCAAACTAATCCCACTGCCCCGCTCTCTCCCCATAGCCCTGTATCAATCCCAAACTAATCCCACAGCCCTGCTCTCTCCCCATAGCCCTGTATCAAACCCCAAACTAATCCCACTGCCCTGCTCTCTCCCCATAGCCCTGTATCAAACCCCAAACTAATCTCACTGCCCCGCTCTCTCCCCATAGCCCTGTATCAAACCCCAAACTAATCCCACTGCACCACTCTCTCCCCATAGCCCTGTATCAATCCCCAAACTAATCCCATGGCCCGGCTCTCTCCCCATAGCCCTGTATCAATCCCAAACTAATCCCACTGCCCCGCTCTCTCCCCATAGCCCTGTATCAATCCCCAAAATGATCCCACTGCCCCGCTCTCTCCCCATAGCCCTGTATCAACCCCAAACTAATCCCACTGCCCCGCTCTCCCCCATAGCCCTGGATCAATCCCCAAACTAATCCCACTGCCCCGCTCTCTCCCGATAGCCCTGTATCAATCCCCAAACTGATCCTACTGCCCCGCACTCTACCCACAGCCCTGTATCAATCCCCAAACTAACTCCACTACCCCGCTCTCTCCCCATAGCCCTGTATCAATCCCCAAACTAATCCCACTGCCCCGCTCTCTCCCCATAGCCCTGTATCAATCCCCAAACTAATCCCACTGCCCCGCTCTCTCCCCATAGCCCTGTATCAATCCCCAGACTAATCCCACTGCCCCGCTCCCTCCCCGTAGCACTGTATCAATCCCCAACTAATCCTACAGCCCCGCTCTCTCCCCATAGCCCTGTATCAACCCCCAAACTAATCACACTGTTCCGCTCTATCCCCATAGCCCTGTATCAATCTCCAACTAACCACACTGCCCCGCTCTCTCCCCATAGCCCTGTATCAATCCCAAACTAATCCCACTGCCCTGCTCTCTCCCCATAGCCCTGTATCCATCCCCAAACTAATCCCACTGCCCCGCTCTCTCCCCATAGCCCTGTATCAATCCCCAAACTAATCCCACTGCCCCGCTCTCTCCCCATAGCCCTGTATCAATCCCCAAACTAATGTCACTGCCCCGCTCTCTCCCCATAGCCCTGTATCAAACCCCAAACTAATCTCACTGCCCCGCTCTCTCCCCATAGCCCTGTATCAATCCCCAAACGAATCCCACTGCCCCGCTCTCTCCCCATAGCCCTGTATCAATCCACAAACTAATCTCACTGCCCCGCTCTCTCCCCATAGTCCTATATCAATCCCCAAACTAATCCCACTGCCCCGCTCTCTCCCCATAACCCTGTATCTATCCCCAAACTAATCCCACTGCCCTGCTCTCTCCCCAAAGCCCTGGAGCAATCTCCAACTAATCCCACTGCCCCACTATCTCCCCATAGCCCTGTACCAATCCCAAACTAATCCCACGGCCCCGCTCTCTCCCCATAGCCCTGTATCAATCCCAAACTAATCCCACTGCCCCGCTCACTCCCCTTAGTCCTGTATCCATCCCCAAACTAATCCCACTGCCCCGCTCTCTCCCCATAGCCCTGTATCAATCCCCAAACTAATCCCGCTGCCCCGCTCTCTCCCCATAGCCCTGTATCAATCCCCAAACTAATGTCACAGCCCCGCTCTCTCCCCATACCCCTGTATCAAACCCCAAACTAATCTCACTGCCCCGCTCTCTCCCCATAGCCCTGTATCAATCCCCAAACTAATCCCACTGCCCCGCTCTCTCCCCATAGCCCTGTATCAATCCACAAACTAATCTCACTGCCGCGCTCTCTCCCCATAGTCCTATATCAATCCCCAAACTAATCCCACCGCCCCGCTCTCTCCCAATAGCCCTGTTTCTATCCCCAAACTAATCCCACTGCCCTGCTCTCTCCCCAAAGCCCTGGAGCAATCTCCAACTAATCCCACTGCCCCGCTATCTCCCCATAGCCCTGTACCAATCCCAAACGAATCCCACGGCCCCGCTCTCTCCCCATAGCCCTGTATCAATCCCAAACTAATCCCACTGCCCCGCTCACTCCCCATAGCCCTGTATCAATCCCCAAACTAATCCCATGGCCCCGCTCTCTCCCCATAGCCCTGTATCAATCCCAAACTAATCCCACTGCCCTGCTCTTTCCCCATAGCCCTGTATCAAACCCCAAACTAACCTCACTGCCCCGCTCTCTCCCCATCGCACTATATCAATCCCCAAACTAATCCCATGGCCCGGCTCTCTCCCCATAGCCCTGTATCAATCCCAAACTAATCCCACTGCCCTGCTCTCTCCCCATAGCCCTGTATCAAACCCCAAACTAATCCCACTGCCCTGCTCTCTCCCCATAGCCCTGTATCAAACCCCAAACTAATCTCACTGCCCCGCTCTCTCCCCATAGCACTATATCAATCCCCAAACTAATCCCATGGCCCGGCTCTCTCCCCATAGCCCTGTATCAATCCCAAACTAATCCCACTGCCCCGCTCTCTCCCCATAGCCCTGTATCAATCCCCAAAATGATCCCACTGCCCCGCTCTCTCCCCATAGCCCTGTATCAACCCCAAACTAATCCCACTGCCCCGCTCTCCCCCATAGCCCTGGATCAATCCCCAAACTAATCCCACTGCCCCGCTCTCTCCCGATAGCCCTGTATCAATCCCCAAACTGATCCTACTGCCCCGCAATCTACCCACAGCCCTGTATCAATCCCCAAACTAACTCCACTACCCCGCTCTCTCCCCATAGCCCTGTATCAATCCCCAAACTAATCCCACTGCCCCGCTCTCTCCCCATAGCCCTGTATCAATCCCCAAACTAATCCCACTGCCCCGCACTCTCCCCATAGCCCTGTATCAATCCCCAAACTAATCCCACTGCCCCGCTCCCTCCCCGTAGCACTGTATCAATCCCCAACTAATCCTACAGCCCCGCTCTCTCCCCATAGCCCTGTATCAACCCCCAAACTAATCACACTGTTCCGCTCTATCCCCATAGCCCTGTATCAATCTCCAACTAACCACACTGCCCCGCTCTCTCCCCATAGCCCTGTATCAATCCCAAACTAATCCCACTGCCCTGCTCTCTCCCCATAGCCCTGTATCCATCCTCAAACTAATGTCACTGCCCCGCTCTCTCCCCATAGCCCTGTATCAAACCCCAAACTAATCTCACTGCCCCGCTCTCTCCCCATAGCCCTGTATCAATCCCCAAACGAATCCCACTGCCCCGCTCTCTCCCCATAGCCCTGTATCAATCCACAAACTAATCTCACTGCCCCGCTCTCTCCCCATAGCCCTGTATCAAACCCCAAACTAATCTCACTGCCCCGCTCTCTCCCCATAGCCCTGTATCAACCCCCAAACTAATCACACTGTTCCGCTCTCTCCCCATAGCCCTGTATCAATCTCCAACTAACCACACTGCCCCGCTCTCTCCCCATAGCCCTGTATCAATCCCAAACTAATCCCACTGCCCTGCTCTCTCCCCATAGCCCTGTATCCATCCCCAAACTAATCCCACTGCCCCGCTCTCTCCCCATAGCCCTGTATCAATCCCCAAACTAATCCCACTGCCCCGCTCTCTCCCCATAGCCCTGTATCAATCCCCAAACTAATGTCACTGCCCCGCTCTCTCCCCATAGCCCTGTATCAAACCCCAAACTAATCTCACTGCCCCGCTCTCTCCCCATAGCCCTGTATCAATCCCCAAACGAATCCCACTGCCCCGCTCTCTCCCCATAGCCCTGTATCAATCCACAAACTAATCTCACTGCCCCGCTCTCTCCCCATAGTCCTATATCAATCCCCAAACTAATCCCACTGCCCCGCTCTCTCCCCATAGCCCTGTATCTATCCCCAAACTAATCCCACTGCCCTGCTCTCTCCCCAAAGCCCTGGAGCAATCTCCAACTAATCCCACTGCCCCGCTATCTCCCCATAGCCCTGTACCAATCCCAAACTAATCCCACGGCCCAGCTCTCTCCCCATAGCCCTGTATCAATCCCAAACTAATCCCACTGCCCCGCTCACTCCCCATAGTCCTGTATTCATTCCCAAACTAATCCCACTGCCCCGCTCTCTCCCCATAGCCCTGTATCAATCCCCAAACTAATCCCACTGCCCCGCTCTCTCCCCATAGCCCTGTATCAATCCCCAAACTAATGTCACAGCCCCGCTCTCTCCCCATACCCCTGTATCAAACCCCAAACTAATCTCACTGCCCCGCTCTCTCCCCATAGCCCTGTATCAATCCCCAAACTAATCCCACTGCCCCGCTCTCTCCCCATAGCCCTGTATCAATCCACAAACTAATCTCACTGCCGCGCTCTCTCCCCATAGTCCTTTATCAATCCCCAAACTAATCCCACCGCCCCGCTCTCTCCCCATAGCCCTGGAGCAATCTCCAACTAATCCCACCGCCCCGCTATCTCCCCATAGCCCTGTACCAATCCCAAACGAATCCCACGGCCCCGCTCTCTCCCCATAGCCCTGTATCAATCCCAAACTAATCCCACTGCCCCGCTCACTCCCCATAGCCCTGTATCAATCCCCAAACTAATCCCATGGCCCCGCTCTCTCCCCATAGCCCTGTATCAATCCCAAACTAATCCCACTGCCCTGCTCTTTCCCCATAGCCCTGTATCAAACCCCAAACTAACCTCACTGCCGCGCTCTCTCCCCATCGCACTATATCAATCCCCAAACTAATCCCATGGCCCGGCTCTCTCCCCATAGCCCTGTATCAATCCCAAACTAATCCCACTGCCCCGCTCTCTCACCATAGCCCTGTATCAATCCCCAAAATGATCCCACAGCCCCGCTCTCTCCCCATAGCCCTGTATCAACCCCAAACTAATCCCACTGCCCCGCTCCCCCCATAGCCCTGGATCAATCCCCAAACTAATCCCACTGCCCCGCTCTCTCCCGATAGCCCTGTATCAATCCCCAAACTGATCCTACTGCCCCGCTCTCTACCCACAGCCCTGTATCAATCCCCAAACTAATCCCACAGCCCCGCTCTCTCCCCATAGCCCAGTATCAAACCCAAACTAATCCCACTGCCCCGCTCTCTCCCCATAGCCCTGTATCAATCCCCAAACTAATCACAGTGCCCCGCTCTCTCCCCATAGCCCAATATCAATTCCCAAACTAATCCCACTGACGCGCTCTCTCCCCATAGCCCTGTATCAATCCCAAACTAATCACACTGCCCCGCTCTCTCCCCATAGCCCTGTATCAATCCCAAACTTATCCCACTGCCCGCTCTCTCCCCATAGCCCTGTATCAATCCCCAAACTAATCCCACTGCCCCAGTCTCTCCCCATAGCCCTGTATCAATCCCCAAACTAATCCCACTGCCCCGCTCTCTCCCCATAGCCCTGTATCAATCCCAAACTAATCCCACTGCCCTGCTCTCTCCCCATAGCCCTGTATCAAACCCCAAACTAATCCCACTGCCCTGCTCTCTCCCCATAGCCCTGTATCAAACCCCAAACTAATCTCACTGCTCCGCTCTCTCCCCATAGCCCTGTATCAAACCCCAAACTAATCCCACTGCACCACTCTCTCCCCATAGCCCTGTATCAATCCCCAAACTAATCCCATGGCCCGGCTCTCTCCCCAAAGCCCTGTATCAATCCCAAACTAATCCCACTGCCCCGCTCTCTCCCCATAGCCCTGTATCAATCCCCAAAATGATCCCACTGCCCCGCTCTCTCCCCATAGCCCTGCATCAACCCCAAACTAATCCCACTGCCCCGCTCTCCCCCATAGCCCTGGATCAATCCCCAAACTAATCCCACTGCCCCGCTCTCTCCCGATAGCCCGGTATCAATCCCCAAACTGATCCTACTGCCCCGCACTCTACCCACAGCCCTGTATCAATCCCCAAACTAACTCCACTACCCCGCTCTCTCCCCATAGCCCTGTATCAATCCCCAAACTAATCCCACAGCCCCGCTCTCTCCCCATAGCCCTGTATCAATCCCCAAACTAATCCCATTGCCCCGCTCTCTCCCCATAGCCCTGTATCAATCCCCAAACTAATCCCACTGCCCCGCTCCCTCCCCGTAGCACTGTATCAATCACCAACTAATCCTACAGCCCCGCTCTCTCCCCATAGCCCTGTATCAACCCCCAAACTAATCACACTGTTCCGCTCTATCCCCATAGCCCTGTATCAATCTCCAACTAACCACACTGCCCCGCTCTCTCCCCATAGCCCTGTATCAATCCCAAACTAATCCCACTGCCCTGCTCTCTCCCCATAGCCCTGTATCCATCCCCAAACTAATCCCACTGCCCCGCTCTCTCCCCATAGCCCTGTATCAATCCCCAAACTAATCCCACTGCCCCGCTCTCTCCCCATAGCCCTGTATCAATCCCCAAACTAATGTCACTGCCCCGCTCTCTCCCCATAGCCCTGTATCAAACCCCAAACTAATCTCACTGCCCCGCTCTCTCCCCATAGCCCTGTATCAATCCCCAAACGAATCCCACTGCCCCGCTCTCTCCCCATAGCCCTGTATCAATCCACAAACTAATCTCACTGCCCCGCTCTCTCCCCATAGTCCTATATCAATCCCCAAACTAATCCCACTGCCCCGCTCTCTCCCCATAACCCTGTATCTATCCCCAAACTAATCCCACTGCCCTGCTCTCTCCCCAAAGCCCTGGAGCAATCTCCAACTAATCCCACTGCCCCGCTATCTCCCCATAGCCCTGTACCAATCCCAAACTAATCCCACGGCCCCGCTCTCTCCCCATAGCCCTGTATCAATCCCAAACTAATCCCACTGCCCCGCTCACTCCCCATAGTCCTGTATCCATCCCCAAACTAATCCCACTGCCCCGCTCTCTCCCCATAGCCCTGTATCAATCCCCAAACTAATCCCGCTGCCCCGCTCTCTCCCCATAGCCCTGTATCAATCCCCAAACTAATGTCACAGCCCCGCTCTCTCCCCATACCCCTGTATCAAACCCCAAACTAATCTCACTGCCCCGCTCTCTCCCCATAGCCCTGTATCAATCCCCAAACTAATCCCACTGCCCCGCTCTCTCCCCATAGCCCTGTATCAATCCACAAACTAATCTCACTGCCGCGCTCTCTCCCCATAGTCCTATATCAATCCCCAAACTAATCCCACCGCCCCGCTCTCTCCCAATAGCCCTGTTTCTATCCCCAAACTAATCCCACTGCCCTGCTCTCTCCCCAAAGCCCTGGAGCAATCTCCAACTAATCCCACTGCCCCGCTATCTCCCCATAGCCCTGTACCAATCCCAAACGAATCCCACGGCCCCGCTCTCTCCCCATAGCCCTGTATCAATCCCAAACTAATCCCACTGCCCCGCTCACTCCCCATAGCCCTGTATCAATCCCCAAACTAATCCCATGGCCCCGCTCTCTCCCCTTAGCCCTGTATCAATCCCAAACTAATCCCACTGCCCTGCTCTTTCCCCATAGCCCTGTATCAAACCCCAAACTAACCTCACTGCCCCGCTCTCTCCCCATCGCACTATATCAATCCCCAAACTAATCCCATGGCCCGGCTCTCTCCCCATAGCCCTGTATCAATCCCAAACTAATCCCACTGCCCTGCTCTCTCCCCATAGCCCTGTATCAAACCCCAAACTAATCCCACTGCCCTGCTCTCTCCCCATAGCCCTGTATCAAACCCCAAACTAATCTCACTGCCCCGCTCTCTCCCCATAGCACTATATCAATCCCCAAACTAATCCCATGGCCCGGCTCTCTCCCCATAGCCCTGTATCAATCCCAAAATAATCCCACTGCCCCGCTCTCTCCCCATAGCCCTGTATCAATCCCCAAAATGATCCCACTGCCCCGCTCTCTCCCCATAGCCCTGTATCAACCCCAAACTAATCCCACTGCCCCGCTCTCCCCCATAGCCCTGGATCAATCCCCAAACTAATCCCACTGCCCCGCTCTCTCCCGATAGCCCTGTATCAATCCCCAAACTGATCCTACTGCCCCGCACTCTACCCACAGCCCTGTATCAATCCCCAAACTAACTCCACTACCCCGCTCTCTCCCCATAGCCCTGTATCAATCCCCAAATTAATCCCACTGCCCCGCTCTCTCCCCATAGCCCTGTATCAATCCCCAAACTAATCCCACTGCCCCGCTCTCTCCCCATAGCCCTGTATCAATCCCCAAACTAATCCCACTGCCCCGCTCCCTCCCCGTAGCACTGTATCAATCCCCAACTAATCCTACAGCCCCGCTCTCTCCCCATAGCCCTGTATCAACCCCCAAACTAATCACACTGTTCCGCTCTATCCCCATAGCCCTGTATCAATCTCCAACTAACCACACTGCCCCGCTCGCTCCCCATAGCCCTGTATCAATCCCAGACTAATCCCACTGCCCTGCTCTCTCCCCATAGCCCTGTATCCATCCCCAAACTAATCCCACTGCCCCGCTCTCTCCCCATAGCCCTGTATCAATCCCCAAACTAATCCCACTGCCCCGCTCTCTCCCCATAGCCCTGTATCAATCCCCAAACTAATGTCACTGCCCCGCTCTCTCCCCATAGCCCTGTATCAAACCCCAAACTAATCTCACTGCCCCGCTCTCTCCCCATAGCCCTGTATCAATCCCCAAACGAATCCCACTGCCCCGCTCTCTCCCCATAGCCCTGTATCAATCCACAAACTAATCTCACTGCCCCGCTCTTCCCCATAGTCCTATATCAATCCCCAAACTAATCCCACTTCCCCGCTCTCTCCCCATAGCCCTGTATCTATCCCCAAACTAATCCCACTGCCCTGCTCTCTCCCCAAAGCCCTGGAGCAATCTCCAACTAATCCCACTGCCCCGCTATCTCCCCATAGCCCTGTACCAATCCCAAACTAATCCCACGGCCCCGCTCTCTCCCCATAGCCCTGTATCAATCCCAAACTAATCCCACTGCCCCGCTCACTCCCCATAGTCCTGTATCCATCCCCAAACTAATCCCACTGCCCCGCTCTCTCCCCATAGCCCTGTATCAATCCCCAAACTAATCCCACTGCCCCGCTCTCTCCCCATAGCCCTGTATCAATCCCCAAACTAATGTCACAGCCCCGCTCTCTCCCCATACCCCTGTATCAAACCCCAAACTAATCTCACTGCCCCGCTCTCTCCCCATAGCCCTGTATCAATCCCCAAACTAATCCCACTGCCCCGCTCTCTCCCCATAGCCCTGTATCAATCCACAAACTAATCTCACTGCCGCGCTCTCTCCCCATAGTCCTTTATCAATCCCCAAACTAATCCCACCGCCCCGCTCTCTCCCCATAGCCCTGGAGCAATCTCCAACTAATCCCACCGCCCCGCTATCTCCCCATAGCCCTGTACCAATCCCAAACGAATCCCACGGCCCCGCTCTCTCCCCATAGCTCTGTATCAATCCCAAACTAATCCCACTGCCCCGCTCACTCCCCATAGCCCTGTATCAATCCCCAAACTAATCCCATGGCCCCGCTCTCTCCCCATAGCCCTGTATCAATCCCAAACTAATCCCACTGCCCTGCTCTTTCCCCATAGCCCTGTATCAAACCCCAAAATGATCCCACTGCCCCGCTCTCTCCCCATAGCCCTGTATCAACCCCAAACTAATCCCACTGCCCCGCTCCCCCCATAGCCCTGGATCAATCCCCAAACTAATCCCACTGCCCCGCTCTCTCCCGATAGCCCTGTATCAATCCCCAAACTGATCCTACTGCCCCGCTCTCTACCCACAGCCCTGTATCAATCCCCAAACTAATCCCACAGCCCCGCTCTCTCCCCATAGCCCTGTATCAAACCCAAACTAATCCCACTGCCCCGCTCTCTCCCCATAGCCCTGTATCAATCTCCAAACTAATCACAGTGCCCCGCTCTCTCCCCATAGCCCAATATCAATTCCCAAACTAATCCCACTGACGCGCTCTCTCCCCATAGCCCTGTATCAATCCCAAACTAATCACACTGCCCCGCTCTCTCCCCATAGCCCTGAATCAATCCCAAACTTATCCCACTGCCCGCTCTCTCCCCATAGCCCTGTATCAATCCCCAAACTAATCCCACTGCCCCGCTCTCTCCCCATAGCCCTGTATCAATCCCCAAACTAATCCCACTGCCCCGCTCTCTCCCCATAGCCCTGTATCAATCCCAAACTAATCCCACTGCCCTGCTCTCTCCCCATAGCCCTGTATCAAACCCCAAACTAATCCCACTGCCCTGCTCTCTCCCCATAGCCCTGTATCAAACCCCAAACTAATCTCACTGCCCCGCTCTCTCCCCATAGCCCTGTATCAAACCCCAAACTAATCCCACTGCACCACTCTCTCCCCATAGCCCTGTATCAATCCCCAAACTAATCCCATGGCCCGGCTCTCTCCCCATAGCCCTGTATCAATCCCAAACTAATCCCACTGCCCCGCTCTCTCCCCATAGCCCTGGATCAATCCCCAAACTAATTCCACAGCCCCTCTCTCTCCCGATAGCCCTGTATCAATCCCCAAACTGATCCTACTGCCCCGCACTCTACCCACAGCCCTGTATCAATCCCCAAACTAACTCCACTACCCCGCTCTCTCCCCATAGCCCTGTATCAATCCCCAAACTAATCCCACTGCCCCGCTCTCTCCCCATAGCCCTGTATCAATCCCCAAACTAATCCCACTGCCCCGCTCTCTCCCCATAGCCCTGTATCAATCCCCAAACTAGTCCCACTGCCCCGCTCCCTCCCCGTAGCACTGTATCAATCCCCAACTAATCCTACAGCCCCGCTCTCTCCCCATAGCCCTGTATCAACCCCCAAACTAATCACACTGTTCCGCTCTATCCCCATAGCCCTGTATCAATCTCCAACTAACCACACTGCCCCGCTCTCTCCCCATAGCCCTGTATCAATCCCAAACTAATCCCACTGCCCTGCTCTCTCCCCATAGCCCTGTATCCATCCCCAAACTAATCCCACTGCCCCGCTCTCTCCCCATAGCCCTGTATCAATCCCCAAACTAATCCCACTGCCCCGCTCTCTCCCCATAGCCCTGTATCAATCCCCAAACTAATGTCACTGCCCCGCTCTCTCCCCATAGCCCTGTATCAAACCCCAAACTAATCTCACTGCCCCGCTCTCTCCCCATAGCCCTGTATCAATCCCCAAACGAATCCCACTGCCCCGCTCTCTCCCCATAGCCCTGTATCAATCCACAAACTAATCTCACTGCCCCGCTCTCTCCCCATAGTCCTATATCAATCCCCAAACTAATCCCACTGCCCCGCTCTCTCCCCATAACGCTGTATCTATCCCCAAACTAATCCCAGTGCCCTGCTCTCTCCCCAAAGCCCTGGAGCAATCTCCAACTAATCCCACTGCCCCGCTATCTCCCCATAGCCCTGTACCAATCCCAAACTAATCCCACGGCCCCGCTCTCTCCCCATAGCCCTGTATCAATCCCAAACTAATCCCACTGCCCCGCTCACTCCCCATAGTCCTGTATCCATCCCCAAACTAATCCCACTGCCCCGCTCTCTCCCCATAGCCCTGTATCAATCCCCAAACTAATCCCGCTGCCCCGCTCTCTCCCCATAGCCCTGTATCAATCCCCAAACTAATGTCACAGCCCCGCTCTCTCCCCATACCCCTGTATCAAACCCCAAACTAATCTCACTGCCCCGCTCTCTCCCCATAGCCGTGTATCAATCCCCAAACTAATCCCACTGCCCCGCTCTCTCCCCATAGCCCTGTATCAATCCACAAACTAATCTCACTGCCGCGCTCTCTCCCCATAGTCCTATATCAATTCCCAAACTAATCCCACCGCCCCGCTCTCTCCCAATAGCCCTGTTTCTATCCCCAAACTAATCCCACTGCCCTGCTCTCTCCCCAAAGCCCTGGAGCAATCTCCAACTAATCCCACTGCCCCGCTATCTCCCCATAGCCCTGTACCAATCCCAAACGAATCCCACGGCCCCGCTCTCTCCCCATAGCCCTGTATCAATCCCAAACTAATCCCACTGCCCCGCTCACTCCCCATAGCCCTGTATCAATCCCCAAACTAATCCCATGGCCCCGCTCTCTCCCCATAGCCCTGTATCAATCCCAAACTAATCCCACTGCCCTGCTCTTTCCCCATAGCCCTGTATCAAACCCCAAACTAACCTCTCTGCCCCGCTCTCTCCCCATCGCACTATATCAATCCCCAAACTAATCCCATGGCCCGGCTCTCTCCCCATAGCCCTGTATCAATCCCAAACTAATCCCACTGCCCCGCTCTGTCACCATAGCCCTGTATCAATCCCCAAAATGATCCCACTGCCCCGCTCTCTCCCCATAGCCCTGTATCAACCCCAAACTAATCCCACTGCCCCGCTCCCCCCATAGCCCTGGATCAATCCCCAAACTAATCCCACTGCCCCGCTCTCTCCCGATAGCCCTGTATCAATCCCCAAACTGATCCTACTGCCCCGCTCTCTACCCACAGCCCTGTATCAATCCCCAAACTAATTCCACTACCCCGCTCTCTCCCCTTAGCCCTGTATCAATCCCCAAACTAATCCCACTGCCCCGCTCTCTCCCCATAGCCCTGTATCAATCCCCAAACTAATCCCACTGCCCCGCTCTCTCCCCATAGCCCTGTATCAATCCCCAAACTAATCCCACTGCCCCGCCCCCTCCCGGTAGCGCTGTATCAATCCCCAACTAATCCTACAGCCCCGCTCTCTCCCCATAGCCCTGTATCAACCCCCAAACTAATCACACTGTCCCGCTCTATCCCCATAGCCCTGTATCAATCTCCAACTAATCACACTGCCCCACTCTCTCCCCATAGCCCTGTATCAATCCCAAACTAATCCCACTGCCCTGCTCTCTCGCCATAGCCCTGTATCCATCCCCAAACTAATCCCACTGCCCCGCTCTCTCCCCATAGCCCTGTATCAAAACCCAAACTAATCCCACTGCCCCGCTCTCTCCCCATAGCCCTGTATCAATCCCCAAACTAATGTCACTGCCCCGCTCTCTCCCCATAGCCCTGTAACAAACCCCAAACTAATCTCACTGCCCCGCTCTCTCCCCATAGCCCTGTATCAATCCCCAAACGAATCCCACTGCCCCGTTCACTCCCCATAGCCCTGTATCAATCCACAAACTAATCTCACTGCCCCGCTCTCTCCCCATAGCCCTGTATCTATCCCCAAACTAATCCCACTGCCCTGCTCTCTCCCCAAAGCCCTGGAGCAATCTCCAACTAATCCCACTGCCCCGCTATCTCCCCATAGCCCTGTACCAATCCCAAACTAATCCCACGGCCCCGCTCTCTCCCCATAGCCCTGTGTCAATCCCAAACTAATCCCACTGCCCTGCTCACTCCCCATAGCCCTGTATCAATCCCCAAACTAATCCCATGGCCCCGCTCTCTCGCCATAGCCCTGTATCAATCCCCAAACTAATCCCACTGCCCAGCTCTCTCGCCATAGCCCTGTATCAATCCCCAAACTAATCCCACTGCCCCGCTCTCTCGCCATAGCCCTGTATCAATCCCCAAAATAATCCCACTACCCCGCTCTCTCCCCATAGCCCTGTATCAAACCCAAACTAATCCCACTGCCCCGCTCTCTCCCCATAGACCTGTATCAATCCCCAAACTAATCCCACTGCCCCGCTCTCTCCCCATAGCCCCGTATCAATCCCCAAACTAATCCCACTGCCCCGCTCTCTCCCCATAGCCCTGTATCAATCCCCAAACTAATCCCACTGCCCCGCTCTCTCCCCATAGCCCTGTATCAATCCCAAACTAATCCCACTGCCCTGCTCTCTCCCCATAGCCCTGTATCAAACCCCAAACTAATCTCATTGCCCCGCTCTCTCCCCATAGCACTATATCAAACCCCAAACTAATCCCATGGCCCGGCTCTCTCCCCATAGCCCTGTATCAATCCCAAACTAATCCCACTGCCCCGCTCTCTCCCCATAGCCCTTTATCAATCCCCAAAACGATCCCACTGCCCCGCTCTCTCCCCATAGCCCTGTATCAATCCCCAAACTAATCCCACTGCCCCGCTCTCTCCCCGTAGCCCTGTATCAATCCCCAAACTGATCCCACTGCCCCGCTCTTTCTCGCCATAGCCCTGTATCAATCCCCAACTAATCCCATTGCCCCGCTCTCTCCCCATAGCCCTGTATCAATCCACAAACCAATCCCGCTGCCCCGCTCTCTCCCCATAGCCCTGTATCAACCCCAAACTAATCCCACTGCCCCGCTCTCCCCCATAGCCCTGGATCAATCCCCAAACTAATCCCACTGCCCCGCTCTCTCCCGATAGCCCTGTATCAATCCCCAAACTGATCCCACTGCCCCGCTCTCTACCCACAGCCCTGTATCAATCCCCAAACTAATTCCACTACCCCGCTCTCTCCCCATAGCCCTGTATCAATCCCCAAACTAATCCCACTGCCCCGCTCTCTCCCCATAGCCCTGTATCAATCCCCAAACTAATCACACTGTCCCGCTCTATCCCCATAGCCCTTTATCAATCCCCAAACTAATCCCACAGGACTGCTCTCTCCTCATAGACCTGTATCAATCCCCAAACTAATCACACTGCCCCATTCTCTCCCCATAGCCCTGTATCAAACCCAAACTAATCCCACTGCCCTGCTCTCTCCCCATAGCCTTTGTATCAATCCCCAAACTAATCCCACTGCCTTGCTCTCCCCCCATAGCCCTGTATCATTCCCCAAATTAATCCCACTGCCCCGCTCTCTCCCCATAGCCCTGTATCATTCCCCAAACTAATCTCACTGCCCCGCTCTCTCCCCATAGCCCTGTGTCATTCCCCAAACTAATCTCACTGCCCCGCTCTCTCCCCATAGCCCTGTATCAATCCCCAAACTAATCCCACTGACCCGCTCTCTCCCCATAGCCCTGTATCATTCCCCATCTAATCCCACTGACCCGCTCTCTCCCCATAGCCCTGTATCAATCCCCAATCTATTCCCACTGACCCGCTCTCTCCCCATAGCCCTGTAACATTCCCCAACTAATCCCACTGCCCCGCTCTCTCCCCATAGTCCTGTATCAATCCCCAAACTAATCCCACTGCCCCGCTCACTCCCCATAGTCCTGTATCCATCCCCAAACTAATCCCACTGCCCCGCTCTCTCCCCATAGCCCTGTATCAATCCCCAAACTAATCCCACTGCCCCGCTCTCTCCCCATAGCCCTGTATCAATCCCCAAACTAATGTCACAGCCCCGCTCTCTCCCCATACCCCTGTATCAAACCCCAAACTAATCTCACTGCCCCGCTCTCTCCCCATAGCCCTGTATCAATCCCCAAACTAATCCCACTGCCCCGCTCTCTCCCCATAGCCCTGTATCAATCCACAAACTAATCTCACTGCCGCGCTCTCTCCCCATAGTCCTTTATCAATCCCCAAACTAATCCCACCGCCCCGCTCTCTCCCCATAGCCCTGGAGCAATCTCCAACTAATCCCACCGCCCCGCTATCTCCCCATAGCCCTGTACCAATCCCAAACGAATCCCACGGCCCCGCTCTCTCCCCATAGCTCTGTATCAATCCCAAACTAATCCCACTGCCCCGCTCACTCCCCATAGCCCTGTATCAATCCCCAAACTAATCCCATGGCCCCGCTCTCTCCCCATAGCCCTGTATCAATCCCAAACTAATCCCACTGCCCTGCTCTTTCCCCATAGCCCTGTATCAAACCCCAAAATGATCCCACTGCCCCGCTCTCTCCCCATAGCCCTGTATCAACCCCAAACTAATCCCACTGCCCCGGTCCCCCCATAGCCCTGGATCAATCCCCAAACTAATCCCACTGCCCCGCTCTCTCCCGATAGCCCTGTATCAATCCCCAAACTGATCCTACTGCCCCGCTCTCTACCCACAGCCCTGTATCAATCCCCAAACTAATCCCACAGCCCCGCTCTCTCCCCATAGCCCTGTATCAAACCCAAACTAATCCCACTGCCCTGCTCTCTCCCCATAGCCCTGTATCAATCTCCAAACTAATCACAGTGCCCCGCTCTCTCCCCATAGCCCAATATCAATTCCCAAACTAATCCCACTGACGCGCTCTCTCCCCATAGCCCTGTATCAATCCCAAACTAATCACACTGCCCCGCTCTCTCCCCATAGCCCTGAATCAATCCCAAACTTATCCCACTGCCCGCTCTCTCCCCATAGCCCTGTATCAATCCCCAAACTAATCCCACTGCCCCGCTCTCTCCCCATAGCCCTGTATCAATCCCCAAACTAATCCCACTGCCCCGCTCTCTCCCCATAGCCCTGTATCAATCCCAAACTAATCCCACTGCCCTGCTCTCTCCCCATAGCCCTGTATCAAACCCCAAACTAATCCCACTGCCCTGCTCTCTCCCCATAGCCCTGTATCAAACCCCAAACTAATCTCACTGCCCCGCTCTCTCCCCATAGCCCTGTATCAAACCCCAAACTAATCCCACTGCACCACTCTCTCCCCATAGCCGTGTATCAATCCCCAAACTAATCCCATGGCCCGGCTCTCTCCCCATAGCCCTGTATCAATCCCAAACTAATCCCACTGCCCCGCTCTCTCCCCATAGCCCTGGATCAATCCCCAAACTAATTCCACAGCCCCTCTCTCTCCCGATAGCCCTGTATCAATCCCCAAACTGATCCTACTGCCCCGCACTCTACCCACAGCCCTGTATCAATCCCCAAACTAACTCCACTACCCCGCTCTCTCCCCATAGCCCTGTATCAATCCCCAAACTAATCCCACTGCCCCGCTCTCTCCCCATAGCCCTGTATCAATCCCCAAACTAATCCCACTGCCCCGCTCTCTCCCCATAGCCCTGTATCAATCCCCAAACTAGTCCCACTGCCCCGCTCCCTCCCCGTAGCACTGTATCAATCCCCAACTAATCCTACAGCCCCGCTCTCTCCCCATAGCCCTGTATCAACCCCCAAACTAATCACACTGTTCCGCTCTATCCCCATAGCCCTGTATCAATCTCCAACTAACCACACTGCCCCGCTCTCTCCCCATAGCCCTGTATCAATCCCAAACTAATCCCACTGCCCTGCTCTCTCCCCATAGCCCTGTATCCATCCCCAAACTAATCCCACTGCCCCGCTCTCTCCCCATAGCCCTGTATCAATCCCCAAACTAATCCCACTGCCCCGCTCTCTCCCCATAGCCCTGTATCAATCCCCAAACTAATGTCACTGCCCCGCTCTCTCCCCATAGCCCTGTATCAAACCCCAAACTAATCTCACTGCCCCGCTCTCTCCCCATAGCCCTGTATCAATCCCCAAACGAATCCCACTGCCCCGCTCTCTCCCCATAGCCCTGTATCAATCCACAAACTAATCTCACTGCCCCGCTCTCTCCCCATAGTCCTATATCAATCCCCAAACTAATCCCACTGCCCCGCTCTCTCCCCATAACGCTGTATCTATCCCCAAACTAATCCCAGTGCCCTGCTCTCTCCCCAAAGCCCTGGAGCAATCTCCAACTAATCCCACTGCCCCGCTATCTCCCCATAGCCCTGTACCAATCCCAAACTAATCCCACGGCCCCGCTCTCTCCCCATAGCCCTGTATCAATCCCAAACTAATCCCACTGCCCCGCTCACTCCCCATAGTCCTGTATCCATCCCCAAACTAATCCCACTGCCCCGCTCTCTCCCCATAGCCCTGTATCAATCCCCAAACTAATCCCGCTGCCCCGCTCTCTCCCCATAGCCCTGTATCAATCCCCAAACTAATGTCACAGCCCCGCTCTCTCCCCATACCCCTGTATCAAACCCCAAACTAATCTCACTGCCCCGCTCTCTCCCCATAGCCGTGTATCAATCCCCAAACTAATCCCACTGCCCCGCTCTCTCCCCATAGCCCTGTATCAATCCACAAACTAATCTCACTGCCGCGCTCTCTCCCCATAGTCCTATATCAATTCCCAAACTAATCCCACCGCCCCGCTCTCTCCCAATAGCCCTGTTTCTATCCCCAAACTAATCCCACTGCCCTGCTCTCTCCCCAAAGCCCTGGAGCAATCTCCAACTAATCCCACTGCCCCGCTATCTCCCCATAGCCCTGTACCAATCCCAAACGAATCCCACGGCCCCGCTCTCTCCCCATAGCCCTGTATCAATCCCAAACTAATCCCACTGCCCCGCTCACTCCCCATAGCCCTGTATCAATCCCCAAACTAATCCCATGGCCCCGCTCTCTCCCCATAGCCCTGTATCAATCCCAAACTAATCCCACTGCCCTGCTCTTTCCCCATAGCCCTGTATCAAACCCCAAACTAACCTCTCTGCCCCGCTCTCTCCCCATCGCACTATATCAATCCCCAAACTAATCCCATGGCCCGGCTCTCTCCCCATAGCCCTGTATCAATCCCAAACTAATCCCACTGCCCCGCTCTGTCACCATAGCCCTGTATCAATCCCCAAAATGATCCCACTGCCCCGCTCTCTCCCCATAGCCCTGTATCAACCCCAAACTAATCCCACTGCCCCGCTCCCCCCATAGCCCTGGATCAATCCCCAAACTAATCCCACTGCCCCGCTCTCTCCCGATAGCCCTGTATCAATCCCCAAACTGATCCTACTGCCCCGCTCTCTACCCACAGCCCTGTATCAATCCCCAAACTAATTCCACTACCCCGCTCTCTCCCCTTAGCCCTGTATCAATCCCCAAACTAATCCCACTGCCCCGCTCTCTCCCCATAGCCCTGTATCAATCCCCAAACTAATCCCACTGCCCCGCTCTCTCCCCATAGCCCTGTATCAATCCCCAAACTAATCCCACTGCCCCGCCCCCTCCCGGTAGCGCTGTATCAATCCCCAACTAATCCTACAGCCCCGCTCTCTCCCCATAGCCCTGTATCAACCCCCAAACTAATCACACTGTCCCGCTCTATCCCCATAGCCCTGTATCAATCTCCAACTAATCACACTGCCCCACTCTCTCCCCATAGCCCTGTATCAATCCCAAACTAATCCCACTGCCCTGCTCTCTCGCCATAGCCCTGTATCCATCCCCAAACTAATCCCACTGCCCCGCTCTCTCCCCATAGCCCTGTATCAAAACCCAAACTAATCCCACTGCCCCGCTCTCTCCCCATAGCCCTGTATCAATCCCCAAACTAATGTCACTGCCCCGCTCTCTCCCCATAGCCCTGTAACAAACCCCAAACTAATCTCACTGCCCCGCTCTCTCCCCATAGCCCTGTATCAATCCCCAAACGAATCCCACTGCCCCGTTCACTCCCCATAGCCCTGTATCAATCCACAAACTAATCTCACTGCCCCGCTCTCTCCCCATAGCCCTGTATCTATCCCCAAACTAATCCCACTGCCCTGCTCTCTCCCCAAAGCCCTGGAGCAATCTCCAACTAATCCCACTGCCCCGCTATCTCCCCATAGCCCTGTACCAATCCCAAACTAATCCCACGGCCCCGCTCTCTCCCCATAGCCCTGTGTCAATCCCAAACTAATCCCACTGCCCTGCTCACTCCCCATAGCCCTGTATCAATCCCCAAACTAATCCCATGGCCCCGCTCTCTCGCCATAGCCCTGTATCAATCCCCAAACTAATCCCACTGCCCAGCTCTCTCGCCATAGCCCTGTATCAATCCCCAAACTAATCCCACTGCCCCGCTCTCTCGCCATAGCCCTGTATCAATCCCCAAAATAATCCCACTACCCCGCTCTCTCCCCATAGCCCTGTATCAAACCCAAACTAATCCCACTGCCCCGCTCTCTCCCCATAGACCTGTATCAATCCCCAAACTAATCCCACTGCCCCGCTCTCTCCCCATAGCCCCGTATCAATCCCCAAACTAATCCCACTGCCCCGCTCTCTCCCCATAGCCCTGTATCAATCCCCAAACTAATCCCACTGCCCCGCTCTCTCCCCATAGCCCTGTATCAATCCCAAACTAATCCCACTGCCCTGCTCTCTCCCCATAGCCCTGTATCAAACCCCAAACTAATCTCATTGCCCCGCTCTCTCCCCATAGCACTATATCAAACCCCAAACTAATCCCATGGCCCGGCTCTCTCCCCATAGCCCTGTATCAATCCCAAACTAATCCCACTGCCCCGCTCTCTCCCCATAGCCCTTTATCAATCCCCAAAACGATCCCACTGCCCCGCTCTCTCCCCATAGCCCTGTATCAATCCCCAAACTAATCCCACTGCCCCGCTCTCTCCCCGTAGCCCTGTATCAATCCCCAAACTGATCCCACTGCCCCGCTCTTTCTCGCCATAGCCCTGTATCAATCCCCAACTAATCCCATTGCCCCGCTCTCTCCCCATAGCCCTGTATCAATCCACAAACCAATCCCGCTGCCCCGCTCTCTCCCCATAGCCCTGTATCAACCCCAAACTAATCCCACTGCCCCGCTCTCCCCCATAGCCCTGGATCAATCCCCAAACTAATCCCACTGCCCCGCTCTCTCCCGATAGCCCTGTATCAATCCCCAAACTGATCCCACTGCCCCGCTCTCTACCCACAGCCCTGTATCAATCCCCAAACTAATTCCACTACCCCGCTCTCTCCCCATAGCCCTGTATCAATCCCCAAACTAATCCCACTGCCCCGCTCTCTCCCCATAGCCCTGTATCAATCCCCAAACTAATCACACTGTCCCGCTCTATCCCCATAGCCCTTTATCAATCCCCAAACTAATCCCACAGGACTGCTCTCTCCTCATAGACCTGTATCAATCCCCAAACTAATCACACTGCCCCATTCTCTCCCCATAGCCCTGTATCAAACCCAAACTAATCCCACTGCCCTGCTCTCTCCCCATAGCCTTTGTATCAATCCCCAAACTAATCCCACTGCCTTGCTCTCCCCCCATAGCCCTGTATCATTCCCCAAATTAATCCCACTGCCCCGCTCTCTCCCCATAGCCCTGTATCATTCCCCAAACTAATCTCACTGCCCCGCTCTCTCCCCATAGCCCTGTGTCATTCCCCAAACTAATCTCACTGCCCCGCTCTCTCCCCATAGCCCTGTATCAATCCCCAAACTAATCCCACTGACCCGCTCTCTCCCCATAGCCCTGTATCATTCCCCATCTAATCCCACTGACCCGCTCTCTCCCCATAGCCCTGTATCAATCCCCAATCTATTCCCACTGACCCGCTCTCTCCCCATAGCCCTGTAACATTCCCCAACTAATCCCACTGCCCCGCTCTCTCCCCATAGTCCTGTATCAATCCCCAAACTAATCCCACTGCCCCGCTCTCTCCCCATTACCCTGTATCAATCCCCAAACTAATCCCACTGCCCCGCTCTCTCCCCATAGCCCTGTATCAATCCCAAACTAATCCCACTGCCTCGCTCTCTCCCCAATACAGTGTATCAATCCCCAAACTAATCCCACTGCCCCGCTCTCTCCCCATAGCCCTGTGTCAATCCCCAAACTAATCACACTGACCTGCTCTCTCCCCATAGCCCTGTATCGATCCCCAAACTGATCCCACTGCCCCGCTCTCTCCCCATAGCCCTGTATCAATCCCCAAACTAATCCCACTGCCCCGCTGTCTCCCCATAGCCCTGTATCAATCCCAAACTAATCCCACTGCCCCGCTCTCTCCCCATTACCGTGGATCAGTCCCCAAACTGATCCCATGCCCCGCTCTCTGCCCATAGCCCTGTATCAATCCCCAAACTAATCACACTGACTTGCTCTCTCCCCATAGCCCTGTATCGATCCCCAAACTGATCCCACTGCCCCGCTCTCTCGCCATAGCCCTGTATCAATCCCAAACTAATCCCACTGCCTTGCTCTCTCCCCAATACCGTGTATCAATCCCCAAACTAATCCCACTGCCCCGCTCTCTCCCCATAGCCCTGTATCAATCCCCAAACTAATCACACTGACCTGCTCTCTCCCCATAGCCCTGTATCGATCCCCAAACTGATCCCACTGCCCCGCTCTCTCCCCATAGCCCTGTATCAATCCCCAAACTAATCCCACTGCCCCGCTCTCTCCCCATAGCCCTGTATCAATCCCAACTAATCCCACTGCCCCGCTCTCTCCCCATTACCGTGGATCAGTCCCCAAACTGATCCCATGCCCCGCTCTCTCCCCATAGCCCTGTATCAATCCCCAAACTAATCACACTGACCTGCTCTCTCCCCATAGCCCTGTATTGATCCCCAAACTGATCCCACTGCCCCGCTCTCTCCCCATAGCCCTGTATCAATCCCCAAACTAATCCCACTGCCCCGCTCTCTCCCCATAGCCCTGTATCAATCCCAAACTAATCCCACTGCCCCGCTCTCTCCCCATTACCGTGTATCATTCCCCAAACTGGTCCCATGCCCCGCTCTCTCCCCATAGCCCTTTATCAATCCCAAAATTAATCCCACTGCCCCGCTCCCTCCCCAGAGCCCTGTATCAATCCCCAAACTGATCCCATGCCCTGCTCTCTCCCCATAGCCCTGTATCAACCCCAATCTCATCCGACTTCCCCGTTCTCTCCCCATAGCCCTGTATCAATCCCCAAAATAATCCCACTGCCCCGCTCTCTCCCCATACCCTGTATCAATCCCCAAACTAATCCCACTGCCCCACACTCAAAACCCCATTTAGCTGACTTTGAACAATAACTCTTCCCAGTCCCAGCCCCTCATCTATGCCTGCCCTGCCCACTCGCCATGCCCCATGTGACTTCAGTCAGTTGCTGGCACTGTGCTGGGGTTCTGCGACCTGCCTGTCCGTTAGATTTTGTCACCTTCTCCCTCTCCCCAGCTCCCTCCCACCTATCGCTGTACAGCACGTGTCACGCCACAAAATGGCGGCCCACATTACGCCACAAAATGGCGGCCCACATCACGCCACAAAATGGCGGCCCACATCACGCCTCAAAATGGCTGCCCACATCACGCCACAAAATGGCGGCCCACATCACACCACAAAATGGCGGCCCACATTATGCCACAAAATGGCGGCCCACGTTATGCCACAAAATGGCGGCCCACATCACGCCACAAAATGGCGGCCCACATCACGCCACGAGATGGCGGCCCACGTTATGCCACAAAATGGCGGCCCGCGTCACACTATAAAATGGCGGCCCGCGTCACCTCCACAAAATGGTGGTGTCGCAGCCAGCGCCCGGCACTTACCCAGGTTGACGTAACTCACGCGGCCGTCGTCATCACCTAGAGAGAGGAAACAGACAGGGTTTACATTCGGGACGTCTTTATTTAAAGTTCCTGCTCGTGTCCCTGGCAAGTTACGGGCACTGTGCAACCCCAACCCCACTGTGAGAGGGGTAATTGGACAACACGTGGAATTAACATAGAATTCACAGCACAGAAACAGGCCACCCCTCTTCATCTCACCCCATCAACATGTCCTTCTATTCCTTTCTCCCTCGTGTGCTTATCTTGCTTCCCCTGAAATGCATCTATACTATTCGCCTCCACCACTCCCTGTGGTAGCGAATTCCACATTCTCACCACTCTCTGGGTCAAGAAGTTTCTCCTGAATTCCTTATTGGATTTATCCCCAGCATCGAAGCTTTGACCACGCTCAATCAGCTCCGATGGACAGGTCACATTGTCCGCATGCCCGATACGAGACTCCCAAAACAAGCGCTCTACTCGGAGCTCCGGCACGGCAAGAGAGCCCCAGGTGGGCAGAGGAAACGTTTCAAGGACACCCTCAAAGCCTCCTTGAAAAAGTGTAACATCCCCACCGACATCTGGGAACTTCTGGCCCAAGACCGCACAAAGTGGAGGAGAAGTATCCGGGAAGGCGCCGAACACCTCGAGTCTCTTCTCCGGGAGCAAGCGGAAGCCAAGCGCAGGCAGCGCAAGGAGCGCACGTCAACCCAAGCACCCCACCCACCCGCCCCTTCAACCACCGTCTGCCCCACCTGTGACAGAGACTGTAGGTCCCGCATTGGACTAATCAGTCACCTGCGAGCTCATTTCCGAGTGTGGTCCAATCAAGGTATGTGGAGACCAGAACTGTGCACAGTGTTCCAACTGTGGTCTAACCAAGGTATATGGAGACCAGAACTGTGCACAGTGCTCCAAATGTGGTCTAACAAAGGTATATGGAGACCAGAATTGTCCACAGTGCTCCAAGTGTGGTCTAACCAAGGTACATGGAGGCCAGAACTGTGCACAGTTCTCCAAGTGTGGTCTAACCAAGATATATGAAGGACAGAACTGTGCACAATTCTCCAAGTGTGGTCTAACCAAGGTATATGGAGACCTGAACTGTGCACAGTGTGCCAAGTGTGGTCTAAACAAGGTGCATGGAGACTAGAACTGTGCACAGTGCTCCAAGTGTGGTCTAACCAAGGTATATAGAGACCAGAACTGTGCACAGTGCTCCAAGTGTGGTCTAACCAAGGTATATGGAGACCAGAACTGTGCACAATGCTCCAAGTGTGGTCTAACCAAGGTATATGGAGACCAGAACTGTGCAGAGTGCTCCAAGTGTGGTCTAACCAATGTATATGGAGACCAGAGATGTGCACAGTGCTCCAAGTGTGGCTTAACCAAGGTATATGAAGACCAGAACTGTGCACAGTGCTCCAAGTGTGGTCTAAACAAGGTATATGGAGACCAGAACTGTGCCCAGTGCTCCAAGTGTGGAATAACCAAGGTATATGGAGACCAGAACTGTGCCCAGTGCTCCAAGTGTGGTCTAAACAAGGTATATGGAGACCAGAACTGTGCCCAGTGCTCCAAGTGTGGTCTAACCAAGGTAAATGGAGACCAGAACTGTGCCCAATGCTCCAAGTGTGGTATAAACAACATATATGGAGACCAGAACTGTGCACAGTGCTCCAAGTGTGGTCTAAACAAGGTATATGGAGACCAGAACTGTGCACAGTGCTCCAAGTGTGGCCTAACAAAGGTATATGGAGACCAGAACTGTGCGCAGTGCTCCAAGTGTGGTCTAACCAAGGTATATGGAGACCAGAATTGTGCCCAGTGCTCCAGGTGTGTTCTAACCAAGGTATATGGAGACCAGAACCGTGCACAGTGCTCCAAGTGTGGTCTAACCAAAGTATATGGAGACCAGAACTGTGCCCAGTGCTCCAAGTGTGGTCTAACCAAGGTACACGGAGACCAGAACTGTGCACAGTGCTCCAAGTGTGGTCTAACCAAGGTATATGGAGACCAGAACTGTGCCCAGTGCTCCAAGTGTGGTCTAACCAAGGTATATGGAGACCAGAACTGTGCACGGTGCTCCAAGTGTGGTTTAACCAGGGTATATGGAGACCAGAACTGTGCACAGTGCCCCAAGTGTGGTCTAACCAAGGTATATGGAGACCAGAACTGAGCAAAGGCTCCAAGTGTGGACTAACCAAGGTATATGGAGACCAGATCTGTGCACAATGCTCCAAGTGTGGACTAACCAAGGAACACGGAGACCAGAACTGTGCACAGTGCTCCAAGTGTGGCCTAAACCAGGCATATGGAGACCAGAACTTTGCACGGTGTTCTAAGTGTGGTCTAACCAGGATATATGGAGACCTGAACTGTGCACAGTGCTCCAAGTGTGGTCTAACCAAGGTATATGGAGACCAGAACTGTGCACAATGCTCGGAGAATGGTCTAACCAAGGTATATGGAGACCAGAACTGTGCACAGTGCCCAAAGTGTGGTCTAACCAAGGTATATGGAGACCAGAACTGTGCACAGTGCTCCAAGTGTGGTCTAACCAAGGTATATGGAGACCAGAACTGTGCACAGTGCTCCAAGTGTGGTCTAACCAAGGTATATGGAGACCAGAACTGTGCACAGTGCTCCAAGTGTGGCCTAACCAAGGTATATGGAGACCAGAACTGTGCACAGTGTGCCAAGTGTGGTCTAAACAAGGTGCATGGAGACTAGAACTGTGCACAGTGCTCCAAGTGTGGTCTAACCCAGGTATATGGAGACCAGAACTGTGCACAGTGCTCCAAGTGTGGTCTAACCAAGGTATATAGAGACCAGAACTGTGCACAGTGCTCCAAGTGTGGTCTAACCAAGGTATATGGAGACCAGAACTGTGCACAATGCTCCAAGTGTGGTCTAACCAAGGTACATGGAGACCAGAACTGTGCAGAGTGCTCCAAGTGTGGTCTAACCAATGTATATGGAGACCAGAGATGTGCACAGTGCTCCAAGTGTGGCTTAACCAAGGTATATGGAGACCAGAACTGTGCACAGTGCTCCAAGTGTGGTCTAAACAAGGTATATGGAGACCAGAACTGTGCCCACTGCTCCAAGTGTGGAATAACCAAGGTATATGGAGACCAGAACTGTGCCCAGTGCTCCAAGTGTGGTCTAACCAAGATATATGGAGACCAGAACTGTGCCCAGTGCTCCAAGTGTGGTCTAACCAAGGTAAATGGAGACCAGAACTGTGCCCAATGCTCCAAGTGTGGTATAAACAACATATATGGAGACCAGAACTGTGCACAGTGCTCCAAGTGTGGTCTAAACAAGGTATATGGAGACCAGAACTGTGCACAGTGCTCCAAGTGTGGCATAACAAAGGTATATGGAGACCAGAACTGTGCGCAGTGCTCCAAGTGTGGTCTAACCAAGGTATATGGAGACCAGAACTGTGCCCAGTGCTCCAGGTGCGGTCTAACCAAGGTATATGGAGACCAGAACCGTGCACAGTGCTCCAAGTGTGGTCTAACCAAAGTATATGGAGACCAGAACTGTGCCCAGTGCTCCAAGTGTGGTCTAACCAAGGTACACGGAGACCAGAACTGTGCACAGTGCTCCAAGTGTGGTCTAACCAAGGTATATGGAGACCAGAACTGTGCCCAGTGCTCCAAGTGTGGTCTAACCAAGGTATATGGAGACCAGAACTGTGCACAGTGCTCCAAGTGTGGTTTAACCAGGGTATATGGAGACCAGAACTGTGCACAGTGCCCCAAGTGTGGTCTAACCAAGGTATATGGAGACCAGAACTGAGCAAAGGCTCCAAGTGTGGACTAACCAAGGTATATGGAGACCAGATCTGTGCACAATGCTCCAAGTGTGGACTAACCAAGGAACACGGAGACCAGAACTGTGCACAGTGCTCCAAGTTTGGCCTAAACCAGGCATATGGAGACCAGAACTTTGCACGGTGTTCTAAGTGTGGTCTAACCAGGATATATGGAGACCTGAACTGTGCACAGTGCTCCAAGTGTGGTCTAACCAAGGTACATGGAGACCAGAACTGTGCACGGTGCTCCAAGTGTGGTCGACCCAAGGTATATGGAGACCAGAACTGTGCACAATGCTCGGAGTATGGTCTAACCAAGGTATATGGAGACCAGAACTGTGCACAGTGCCCAAAGTGTGGTCTAACCAAGGTATATGGAGACCAGAACTGTGCACAGTGCTCCAAGTGTGGTCTAACCAAGGTATATGGAGACCAGAACTGTGCACAGTGCTCCAAGTGTGGTCTAACCAAGGTATATGGAGACCAGAACTGTGCACAGTGCTCCAAGTGTGGCCTAACCAAGGTATATGGAGACCAGAACTGTGCACAGTGTGCCAAGTGTGGTCTAAACAAGGTGCATGGAGACTAGAACTGTGCACAGTGCTCCAAGTGTGGTCTAACCCAGGTATATGGAGACCAGAACTGTGCACAGTGCTCCAAGTGTGGTCTAACCAAGGTATATAGAGACCAGAACTGTGCACAGTGCTCCAAGTGTGGTCTAACCAAGGTATATGGAGACCAGAACTGTGCACAATGCTCCAAGTGTGGTCTAACCAAGGTATATGGAGACCAGAACTGTGCAGAGTGCTCCAAGTGTGGTCTAACCAATGTATATGGAGACCAGAGATGTGCACAGTGCTCCAAGTGTGGCTTAACCAAGGTATATGGAGACCAGAACTGTGCACAGTGCTCCAAGTGTGGTCTAAACAAGGTATATGGAGACCAGAACTGTGCCCACTGCTCCAAGTGTGGAATAACCAAGGTATATGGAGACCAGAACTGTGCCCAGTGCTCCAAGTGTGGTCTAACCAAGGTATATGGAGACCAGAACTGTGCCCAGTGCTCCAAGTGTGGTCTAACCAAGGTAAATGGAGACCAGAACTGTGCCCAATGCTCCAAGTGTGGTATAAACAACATATATGGAGACCAGAACTGTGCACAGTGCTCCAAGTGTGGTCTAAACAAGGTATATGGAGACCAGAACTGTGCACAGTGCTCCAAGTGTGGCCTAACAAAGGTATATGGAGACCAGAACTGTGCGCAGTGCTCCAAGTGTGGTCTAACCAAGGTATATGGAGACCAGAACTGTGCCCAGTGCTCCAGGTGCGGTCTAACCAAGGTATATGGAGACCAGAACCGTGCACAGTGCTCCAAGTGTGGTCTAACCAAAGTATATGGAGACCAGAACTGTACCCAGTGCTCCAAGTGTGGTCTAACCAAGGTACACGGAGACCAGAACTGTGCACAGTGCTCCAAGTGTGGTCTAACCAAGGTATATGGAGACCAGAACTGTGCCCAGTGCTCCAAGTGTGGTCTAACCCAGGAATATGGAGACCAGAACTGTGCACAGTGCTCCAAGTGTGGTCTAACCAAGGTATATGGAGACCAGAACTGTGCCCAGTGCTCCAAGTGTGGTCTAACCCAGGTATATGGAGACCAGAACTGTGCACGGTGCTCCAAGTGTGGTTTAACCAGGGTATATGGAGACCAGAACTGTGCACAGTGCCCCAAGTGTGGTCTAACCAAGGTTTATGGAGACCAGAACTATGCACAGTGCTCCAAGTGTGGTCTAACCAAGGTATATGGAGACCAGAACTGAGCAAAGGCTCCAAGTGTGGACTAACCAAGGTATATGGAGACCAGATCTGTGCACAATGCTCCAAGTGTGGACTAACCAAGGAACACGGAGACCAGAACTGTGCACAGTGTTCCAAGTGTGGTCTAACCAAGGTATATGGAGACCAGAACTTTGCACGGTGTTCTAAGTGTGGTCTAACCAGGATATATGGAGACCTGAACTGTGCACAGTGCTCCAAGTGTGGTCTAACCAAGGTACATGGAGACCAGAACTGTGCACGGTGCTCCAAGTGTGGTCGACCCAAGGTATATGGAGACCAGAACTGTGCACAATGCTCGGAGTATGGTCTAACCAAGGTATATGGAGACCAGAACTGTGCACAGTGCCCAAAGTATGGTCTAACCAAGGTATATGGAGACCAGAACTGTGCACAGTGCACAAAGTGTGGTCTAACCAAGGTATATGGAGACCAGAACTGTGCACAGTGCTCCCAGTGTGGGCTAACCAAGGTATATGGAGACCAGAACTGTGCACAGTGCTCCAAGTGTGGTCTAACCAAGGTATATGGAGACCAGAACAGTGCACAGTGCTCCAAGTGTGGTCTAACCAAGGTATATGGAGACCAGAACTGTGCACAGTGCTCCAAGTGTGGCCTAACCAAGGTATATGGAGACCAGAACTGTGCACAATGCTCCAATTGTGGTCTAACCAAGATATATGGAGAGCAGAACTGTGCACAATGCTCCAAGTTTGGTCTAACCAAGGTATATGTAGACCAGAACTGTACACAGTGCTCCAAGTGTGGTCTAACCAAGGTATATGGAGACCAGAACTGTGCACAGTGCTCCAAGTGTGGTCTAACCAAGGTATATGGAGACCAGAACTGTGCACAATGCTCCAAGTGCAGTCTAACCAAGGTATTTGGAGACCAGAACCGTGCACAGTGCTCCAAGTGTGGTCTAACCAAAGTATATGGAGACCAGAACTGTGCCCAGTGCTCCAAGTGTGGTCTAACCAAGGTACACGGAGACCAGAACTGTGCACAGTGCTCCAAGTGTGGTCTAACCAAGGTATATGGAGACCAGAGCTGTGCCCAGTGCTCCAAGTGTGGTCTAACCCAGGTTTATGGAGACCAGAACTGTGCACAGTGCTCCAAGTGTGGTCTAACCAAGGTATATGGAGACCAGAACTGTGCCCAGTGCTCCAAGTGTGGTCTAACCCAGGTATATGGAGACCAGAACTGTGCACGGTGCTCCAAGTGTGGTTTAACCAGGGTATATGGAGACCAGAACTGTGCACAGTGCCCCAAGTGTGGTCTAACCAAGGTTTATGGAGACCAGAACTATGCACAGTGCTCCAAGTGTGGTCTAACCAAGGTATATGGAGACCAGAACTGAGCAAAGGCTCCAAGTGTGGACTAACCAAGGTATATGGAGACCAGATCTGTGCACAATGCTCCAAGTGTGGACTAACCAAGGAACACGGAGACCAGAACTGTGCACAGTGCTCCAAGTGTGGTCTAACCAAGGTATATGGAGACCAGAACTTTGCACGGTGTTCTAAGTGTGGTCTAACCAGGATATATGGAGACCTGAACTGTGCACAGTGCTCCAAGTGTGGTCTAACCAAGGTACATGGAGACCAGAACTGTGCACGGTGCTCCAAGTGTGGTCGACCCAAGGTATATGGAGACCAGAACTGTGCACAATGCTCGGAGTATGGTCTAACCAAGGTATATGGAGACCAGAACTGTGCACAGTGCCCAAAGTATGGTCTAACCAAGGTATATGGAGACCAGAACTGTGCACAGTGCCCAAAGTGTGGTCTAACCAAGGTATATGGAGACCAGAACTGTGCACAGTGCTCCAAGTGTGGTCTAACCAAGGTATATGGAGACCAGAACTGTGCACAGTGCTCCAAGTGTGGCCTAACCAAGGTATATGGAGACCAGAACTGTGCACAATGCTCCAATTGTGGTCTAACCAAGATATATGGAGAGCAGAACTGTGCACAATGCTCCAAGTGTGGTCTAACCAAGGTATATGTAGACCAGAACTGTACACAGTGCTCCAAGTGTGGTCTAACCAAGGTATATGGAGACCAGAACTGTGCACAGTGCTCCAAGTGTGGTCTAACCAAGGTATATGGAGACCAGAACTGTGCACAATGCTCCAAGTGCAGTCTAACCAAGGTATATGGAGACCAGAACAGTGCCCAGTGCTCCAAGGGAGGTCTAACCAAGGTATATGGAGAGCAGAACTATGCCCAGTGCTCCAAGTGTGGTCTAACCAAGGTATATGGAGACCACAACAGTGCACAGTGCTCCAAGAGTGGTCTAACCAAGGTATATGGCGACAAGAACTGTGCACAATGCTCCAAGTGTGGTTTAACCAAGGTCTATGGAGACCAGAACTGTGCACAGTGCTCCGAGTATGGTCAAACCATGGTATATGGAGACCAGAACTGTGCACATTGCTCCAAGTGTGGCCTAACCAAGGTATATGGAGACCAGAACTGTGCCCAGTGCTCCAAGTGTCGTCTAACCCAGGTATATGGAGACCAGAACTGTGCACGCTGCTCCAAGTGTGGTCTAACCAGGGTATATGGAGACTTGAGCTCTGCACAGTGCTCCAAGTGTGGTCTAACCAAGGTTCATGGAGACCAGAACTGTGCACAGTGCTCCAAGTGTGGTCAAACCAAGGTATATGGAGACCAGAACTGTGCACAATGCTCGGAGTATGGTCTAACCAAGGTATATGGAGACCAGAACTGTGCACCGTGCCCAAAGTGTGGTCTAACCAAGGTATATGGAGACCAGAACTGTGCACAGAGCTCCAAGTGTGGGCTAACCAAGGTGTATGGAGACCGGAACCATGCACATTGCTCCAAGTGTGGTCTAACCAAGGTATATGGAGACCAGAACTGTGCACGATGCTCCAAGTGTGGTCTAACCAAGGTATATGGAGACCAGAACTGTGCACAGTGCTCCAAGTGTTGTCTAACCAAGGTATATGGAGACCAGAACTGTGCACACTGCTCCAAGTGTGTCCTAACCAAGGTATATGGAGACCAGAACTGTGCACACTGCTCCAAGTGTAGTCTAACCAAGATATATGGAGAGCAGAACTGTGCACACTGCTCCAAGTGTGGTCTAACCAAGGTATATGGAAAGCAGAACTGTGCACAATGCTCCAAGTGTGGTCTAACCAAGGTATATGGAGACCAGAACAGTGCACAGTGCTCCAAGAGTGGTCAAACCAAGGTTCATGGAGACCAGAACTGTGCACAGTGCTCCAAGTGTGGTCTAACCAAAGTATATGGAGACCAGAACTGTACCCAGTGCTCCAAGTGTGGTCTAACCAAGGTACACGGAGACCAGAACTGTGCACAGTGCTCCAAGTGTGGTCTAACCAAGGTATATGGAGACCAGAACTGTGCCCAGTGCTCCAAGTGTGGTCTAACCCAGGAATATGGAGACCAGAACTGTGCACAGTGCTCCAAGTGTGGTCTAACCAAGGTATATGGAGACCAGAACTGTGCCCAGTGCTCCAAGTGTGGTCTAACCCAGGTATATGGAGACCAGAACTGTGCACGGTGCTCCAAGTGTGGTTTAACCAGGGTATATGGAGACCAGAACTGTGCACAGTGCCCCAAGTGTGGTCTAACCAAGGTTTATGGAGACCAGAACTATGCACAGTGCTCCAAGTGTGGTCTAACCAAGGTATATGGAGACCAGAACTGAGCAAAGGCTCCAAGTGTGGACTAACCAAGGTATATGGAGACCAGATCTGTGCACAATGCTCCAAGTGTGGACTAACCAAGGAACACGGAGACCAGAACTGTGCACAGTGCTCCAAGTGTGGTCTAACCAAGGTATATGGAGACCAGAACTTTGCACGGTGTTCTAAGTGTGGTCTAACCAGGATATATGGAGACCTGAACTGTGCACAGTGCTCCAAGTGTGGTCTAACCAAGGTACATGGAGACCAGAACTGTGCACGGTGCTCCAAGTGTGGTCGACCCAAGGTATATGGAGACCAGAACTGTGCACAATGCTCGGAGTATGGTCTAACCAAGGTATATGGAGACCAGAACTGTGCACAGTGCCCAAAGTATGGTCTAACCAAGGTATATGGAGACCAGAACTGTGCACAGTGCACAAAGTGTGGTCTAACCAAGGTATATGGAGACCAGAACTGTGCACAGTGCTCCCAGTGTGGGCTAACCAAGGTATATGGAGACCAGAACTGTGCACAGTGCTCCAAGTGTGGTCTAACCAAGGTATATGGAGACCAGAACAGTGCACAGTGCTCCAAGTGTGGTCTAACCAAGGTATATGGAGACCAGAACTGTGCACAGTGCTCCAAGTGTGGCCTAACCAAGGTATATGGAGACCAGAACTGTGCACAATGCTCCAATTGTGGTCTAACCAAGATATATGGAGAGCAGAACTGTGCACAATGCTCCAAGTTTGGTCTAACCAAGGTATATGTAGACCAGAACTGTACACAGTGCTCCAAGTGTGGTCTAACCAAGGTATATGGAGACCAGAACTGTGCACAGTGCTCCAAGTGTGGTCTAACCAAGGTATATGGAGACCAGAACTGTGCACAATGCTCCAAGTGCAGTCTAACCAAGGTATTTGGAGACCAGAACCGTGCACAGTGCTCCAAGTGTGGTCTAACCAAAGTATATGGAGACCAGAACTGTGCCCAGTGCTCCAAGTGTGGTCTAACCAAGGTACACGGAGACCAGAACTGTGCACAGTGCTCCAAGTGTGGTCTAACCAAGGTATATGGAGACCAGAACTGTGCCCAGTGCTCCAAGTGTGGTCTAACCCAAGTATATGGAGACCAGAACTGTGCACAGTGCTCCAAGTGTGGTCTAACCAAGGTATATGGAGACCAGAACTGTGCACAGTGCTCCAAGTGTTGTCTAACCAAGGTATATGGAGACCAGAACTGTGCACACTGCTCCAAGTGTGTCCTAACCAAGGTATATGGAGACCAGAACTGTGCACACTGCTCCAAGTGTAGTCTAACCAAGATATATGGAGAGCAGAACTGTGCACACTGCTCCAAGTGTGGTCTAACCAAGGTATATGGAAAGCAGAACTGTGCACAATGCTCCAAGTGTGGTCTAACCAAGGTATATGGAGACCAGAACAGTGCACAGTGCTCCAAGAGTGGTCAAACCAAGGTTCATGGAGACCAGAACTGTGCACAGTGCTCCAAGTGTGGTCTAACCAAAGTATATGGAGACCAGAACTGTACCCAGTGCTCCAAGTGTGGTCTAACCAAGGTACACGGAGACCAGAACTGTGCACAGTGCTCCAAGTGTGGTCTAACCAAGGTATATGGAGACCAGAACTGTGCCCAGTGCTCCAAGTGTGGTCTAACCCAGGAATATGGAGACCAGAACTGTGCACAGTGCTCCAAGTGTGGTCTAACCAAGGTATATGGAGACCAGAACTGTGCCCAGTGCTCCAAGTGTGGTCTAACCCAGGTATATGGAGACCAGAACTGTGCACGGTGCTCCAAGTGTGGTTTAACCAGGGTATATGGAGACCAGAACTGTGCACAGTGCCCCAAGTGTGGTCTAACCAAGGTTTATGGAGACCAGAACTATGCACAGTGCTCCAAGTGTGGTCTAACCAAGGTATATGGAGACCAGAACTGAGCAAAGGCTCCAAGTGTGGACTAACCAAGGTATATGGAGACCAGATCTGTGCACAATGCTCCAAGTGTGGACTAACCAAGGAACACGGAGACCAGAACTGTGCACAGTGCTCCAAGTGTGGTCTAACCAAGGTATATGGAGACCAGAACTTTGCACGGTGTTCTAAGTGTGGTCTAACCAGGATATATGGAGACCTGAACTGTGCACAGTGCTCCAAGTGTGGTCTAACCAAGGTACATGGAGACCAGAACTGTGCACGGTGCTCCAAGTGTGGTCGACCCAAGGTATATGGAGACCAGAACTGTGCACAATGCTCGGAGTATGGTCTAACCAAGGTATATGGAGACCAGAACTGTGCACAGTGCCCAAAGTATGGTCTAACCAAGGTATATGGAGACCAGAACTGTGCACAGTGCACAAAGTGTGGTCTAACCAAGGTATATGGAGACCAGAACTGTGCACAGTGCTCCCAGTGTGGGCTAACCAAGGTATATGGAGACCAGAACTGTGCACAGTGCTCCAAGTGTGGTCTAACCAAGGTATATGGAGACCAGAACAGTGCACAGTGCTCCAAGTGTGGTCTAACCAAGGTATATGGAGACCAGAACTGTGCACAGTGCTCCAAGTGTGGCCTAACCAAGGTATATGGAGACCAGAACTGTGCACAATGCTCCAATTGTGGTCTAACCAAGATATATGGAGAGCAGAACTGTGCACAATGCTCCAAGTTTGGTCTAACCAAGGTATATGTAGACCAGAACTGTACACAGTGCTCCAAGTGTGGTCTAACCAAGGTATATGGAGACCAGAACTGTGCACAGTGCTCCAAGTGTGGTCTAACCAAGGTATATGGAGACCAGAACTGTGCACAATGCTCCAAGTGCAGTCTAACCAAGGTATTTGGAGACCAGAACCGTGCACAGTGCTCCAAGTGTGGTCTAACCAAAGTATATGGAGACCAGAACTGTGCCCAGTGCTCCAAGTGTGGTCTAACCAAGGTACACGGAGACCAGAACTGTGCACAGTGCTCCAAGTGTGGTCTAACCAAGGTATATGGAGACCAGAACTGTGCCCAGTGCTCCAAGTGTGGTCTAACCCAAGTATATGGAGACCAGAACTGTGCACAGTGCTCCAAGTGTGGTCTAACCAAGGTATATGGAGACCAGAACTGTGCCCAGTGCTCCAAGTGTGGTCTAACCCAGGTATATGGAGACCAGAACTGTGCACGGTGCTCCAAGTGTGGTTTAACCAGGGTATATGGAGACCAGAACTGTGCACAGTGCCCCAAGTGTGGTCTAACCAAGGTTTATGGAGACCAGAACTATGCACAGTGCTCCAAGTGTGGTCTAACCAAGGTATATGGAGACCAGAACTGAGCAAAGGCTCCAAGTGTGGACTAACCAAGGTATATGGAGACCAGATCTGTGCACAATGCTCCAAGTGTGGACTAACCAAGGAACACGGAGACCAGAACTGTGCACAGTGCTCCAAGTGTGGTCTAACCAAGGTATATGGAGACCAGAACTTTGCACGGTGTTCTAAGTGTGGTCTAACCAGGATATATGGAGACCTGAACTGTGCACAGTGCTCCAAGTGTGGTCTAACCAAGGTACATGGAGACCAGAACTGTGCACGGTGCTCCAAGTGTGGTCGACCCAAGGTATATGGAGACCAGAACTGTGCACAATGCTCGGAGTATGGTCTAACCAAGGTATATGGAGACCAGAACTGTGCACAGTGCCCAAAGTATGGTCTAACCAAGGTATATGGAGACCAGAACTGTGCACAGTGCCCAAAGTGTGGTCTAACCAAGGTATATGGAGACCAGAACTGTGCACAGTGCTCCAAGTGTGGTCTAACCAAGGTATATGGAGACCAGAACTGTGCACAGTGCTCCAAGTGTGGCCTAACCAAGGTATATGGAGACCAGAACTGTGCACAATGCTCCAATTGTGGTCTAACCAAGATATATGGAGAGCAGAACTGTGCACAATGCTCCAAGTGTGGTCTAACCAAGGTATATGTAGACCAGAACTGTACACAGTGCTCCAAGTGTGGTCTAACCAAGGTATATGGAGACCAGAACTGTGCACAGTGCTCCAAGTGTGGTCTAACCAAGGTATATGGAGACCAGAACTGTGCACAATGCTCCAAGTGCAGTCTAACCAAGGTATATGGAGACCAGAACAGTGCCCAGTGCTCCAAGGGAGGTCTAACCAAGGTATATGGAGAGCAGAACTATGCCCAGTGCTCCAAGTGTGGTCTAACCAAGGTATATGGAGACCACAACAGTGCACAGTGCTCCAAGAGTGGTCTAACCAAGGTATATGGCGACAAGAACTGTGCACAATGCTCCAAGTGTGGTTTAACCAAGGTCTATGGAGACCAGAACTGTGCACAGTGCTCCGAGTATGGTCAAACCATGGTATATGGAGACCAGAACTGTGCACATTGCTCCAAGTGTGGCCTAACCAAGGTATATGGAGACCAGAACTGTGCCCAGTGCTCCAAGTGTCGTCTAACCCAGGTATATGGAGACCAGAACTGTGCACGCTGCTCCAAGTGTGGTCTAACCAGGGTATATGGAGACTTGAGCTCTGCACAGTGCTCCAAGTGTGGTCTAACCAAGGTTCATGGAGACCAGAACTGTGCACAGTGCTCCAAGTGTGGTCAAACCAAGGTATATGGAGACCAGAACTGTGCACAATGCTCGGAGTATGGTCTAACCAAGGTATATGGAGACCAGAACTGTGCACCGTGCCCAAAGTGTGGTCTAACCAAGGTATATGGAGACCAGAACTGTGCACAGAGCTCCAAGTGTGGGCTAACCAAGGTGTATGGAGACCGGAACCATGCACATTGCTCCAAGTGTGGTCTAACCAAGGTATATGGAGACCAGAACTGTGCACGATGCTCCAAGTGTGGTCTAACCAAGGTATATGGAGACCAGAACTGTGCACAGTGCTCCAA
The DNA here is from genome assembly GCF_052327205.1 of Somniosus microcephalus. NCBI lineage: Eukaryota > Metazoa > Chordata > Chondrichthyes > Squaliformes > Somniosidae > Somniosus > Somniosus microcephalus. The sequence goes on from NW_028225179.1 coordinate 42,469,388, forward strand.
GTGTTGTCTAACCAAGGTATATGGAGACCAGAACTGTGCACACTGCTCCAAGTGTGTCCTAACCAAGGTATATGGAGACCAGAACTGTGCACATTGCTCCAAGTGTGGTCTAACCAAGATATATGGAGAGCAGAACTGTGCACACTGCTCCAAGTGTGGTCTAACCAAGGTATATGGAAAGCAGAACTGTGCACAATGCTCCAAGTGTGGTCTAACCAAGGTATATGGAGACCAGAACAGTGCACAGTGCTCCAAGAGTGGTCAAACCAAGGTTCATGGAGACCAGAACTGTGCACAGTGCTCCAAGTGTGGTCTAACCAGGGTATATGGAGCCCTGAACTGTGCACAGTGCTCAGAGTATGGTCTAACCAAGGTATACGGGGACCAGAACTGTGCACAGTGTTCCAAGTGTGGTCTAACCAAGGTTTATGGAGACCAGAACTATGCACAGTGCTCCAAGTGTGGTCTAACCAAGGTATATGGAGACCAGAACTGAGCAAAGGCTCCAAGTGTGGACTAACCAAGGAATACGGAGACCAGAACTGTGCACAGTGCTCCAAGTGTGGTCTAACCAAGGTATATGGTGACCAGAACTGAGCAAAGGCTCCAAGTGTGGACTAACCAAGGTATATGGAGACCAGATCTGTGCACAATGCTCCAAGTGTGGACTAACCAAGGAACACGGAGACCAGAACTGTGCACAGTGCTCCAAGTGTGGCCTAACCCAGGCATATGGAGACCAGAACTTTGCACGGTGCTCTAAGTGTGGTCTAACCAGGATATATGGAGACCTGAACTGTGCACAGTGCTCCAAGTGTGGTCGAACCAAGGTACATGGAGACCAGAATTGTGCACGGTGCTCCAAGTGTGGTCGAACCAAGGTATATGGAGACCAGAACTGTGCACAATGCTCGGAGTATGGTCTAACCAAGGTATATGGAGACCAGAACTGTGCACAGTGCCCAAAGTGTGGTCTAACCAAGGTCTATGGAGACCAGAACTGTGCCCAGTGCTCGGAGTATGGTCTAACGAAGGTACACGGAGACCAGAACTGTGCACAGTGCGCCGAGTGTAGCCTAACCAAAGTTTATGGAGACCAGAACTGTGCACAATGCTCCAAGTGTCGTCTAACCAAGGTATATGGAGATCAGAACTGTGCACAGTGCTCCAAGTATGGTCTAACCAAGATATATGGAGACCAGAACTGTGCACAGTGCTCCATATGTGGTCTAACCAAGGTATATGGAGACTAGAACTGTGCACAATGCTCCAAGTGTGGTCTAACCAAGGTATATGGAGACCAGAACTGTGCACAATGCTCCAAGTGTGGTCTAACCAAGATATATGGAGAGCAGAACTGTGCACAGTGCTCAAAGTGTGGTCTAACCAAGATACATGGAGAGCAGAACTGTGCACAGTGCTCCAAGTATGGTCTAACCAAGGTATATGGAGACCAGAACTGTGCACAGTGCTCCAAGTGTGGTCTAAACAAAGTATATGGAGACCAGAACTGTGCACATTGCTCCAAGTGTGTTCTAACCAAGGTATATGGTGACCAGAACTATGCACAGTGCTCCAAGTGTGGTCTAACCAATGTATATGGAGACCAGAACGATGCACAGTGCTCCAAGTGTGGTCTAACCAATGTATATGGAGACCAGAACTGTGCACAGTGCTCCAAGTGTGGTCTAACCAAGGTATATGGAGACCAGAACTATGCACAGTGCTCCAAGTGTGGTCTAACCAAGGTATATGGAGACCAGAACTGTGCACAGTGCTCCAAGTGTGGTCTAACCAAGCTATATGGAGATCAGAACTGTGCACAATGCTCCAAGTGTGGTCTAACCAAGGTATATGGAGACCAGAACTGTGCCCAATGCTCCAAGCGTGGTCTAACCAAGGTTTATGGAGACCAGAACTGTGCACAACGCTCCAAGTCTGGTCTAAACAAGGTATATGGAGACCAGAACTGTGCAAGGTGCTCCAAGTACGGTCTAACCAAGGTATACGGAGACCAGAACTGTGCACAGTGCTCCAAGTTTTGTCTAACCAAGGTATATGGAGACCAGAACTGTGCACAGTGCTCCAAGTGTGGTTTAACCAATGTATATGGAGACCAGAACTGTGCACAGTGCTCCAAGTGTGGTCTAACCAAGGTATATGGAGACCAGAACTGTGCACAGTGCTCCAAGTGTGGTCTAACCAAGGTATATGGAGACCAGAACTGTGCACAGTGCTCCAAGTGTGGTCTAACCAATGTATATGGAGACCAGAACTGTGCACAATGCTCCAAGTGCAGTCTAACCAAGGTATATGGAGACCAGAACTGTGCACAGTGCTCCAAGTGTGGTCTAACCAAGGTATATGGAGACCAGAACTATGCACAGTGCTCCAAGTGTGGTCTAACCAAGGTGTATGGAGACCAGAACTGTGCACAGTGCTCCAAGTGTGGTCTAACCAAGGTATATGGAGACCAGAACTGTGCACATTGCTCCAAGTATGGTCTAACCAAGATATATGAAGACCAGAACTGTGCACAGTGCTCCATATGTGGCCTAACCAAGGTAGATGGAGACCAGAACCATGCACATTGCTCCAAGTGTGGTGTAACCAAGCTATATGGAGACCAGAACTGTGCACGATGCTCCAAGTGTGGTCTAACCAAGGTATATGGAGACTAGAACTGTGCACAATGCTCCAAGTGTGGTCTAACCAAGGTATATGGAGACCAGAACTGTGCACAATGCTCCAAGTGTGCTCTAACCAAGATATATGGAGAGCAGAACTGTGCACAGTGCTCAAAGTGTGGTCTAACCAAGATACATGGAGAGCAGAACTGTGCACAATGCTCCAAGTATGGTCTAACCAAGGTATATGGAGACCAGAACTGTGCACAGTGCTCCAAGTGTGGTCTAAACAAAGTATATGGAGACCAAAACTGTGCACATTGCTCCAAGTGTGTTCTAACCAAGGTATATGGTGACCAGAACTATGCACAGTGCTCCAAGTGTGGTCTAACCAATGTATATGGAGACCAGAACGATGAACAGTGCTCCAAGTGTGGTCTAACCAATGTATATGGAGACCAGAACTGTGCACAGTGCTCCAAGTGTGGTCTAACCAAGGTATATGGAGACCAGAACTATGCACAGTGCTCCAAGTGTGGTCTAACCAAGCTATATGGAGACCAGAACTGTGCACAGTGCTCCAAGTGTGGTCTAACCAAGCTATATGGAGACCAGAACAGTGCACAATGCTCCAAGTGTGGTCTAAACAAGGTATATGGAGACCAGAACTGTGCAAGGTGCTCCAAGTACGGTCTAACCAAGGTATACGGAGACCAGAACTGTGCACAGTGCTCCAAGTTTTGTCTAACCAAGGTACATGCAGACCAGAAATGTGCACAGTGCTCCAAGTGTTGGTGTTGTCTAACCAAGGTATATGGAGACCAGAACTGTGCACAGTGCTCCAAGTGTGGTTTAACCAATGTATATGGAGACCAGAACTGTGCACAGTGCTCCAAGTGTGGTCTAACCAAGGTATATGGAGACCAGAACTGTGCACAGTGCTCCAAGTGTGGTCTAACCAATGTATATGGAGACCAGAACTGTGCACAATGCTCCAAGTGCAGTCTACCCAAGGTATATGGAGACCAGAACTGTGCACAGTGCTCCAAGTGTGGTCTAACCAAGGTATATGGAGACCAGAACTATGCACAGTGCTCCAAGTGTGGTCTAACCAAGGTGTATGGAGACCAGAACTGTGCACAGTGCTCCAAGTGTGGTCTAACCAAGGTATATGGAGACCAGAACTGTGCACAGTGCTCCAAGTGTGGCCTAACCAAGGTATATGGAGACCAGAACTGTGCACAATGCTCCAAGTGAGGTCTAACCAAGATATATGGAGAGCAGAACTCTGCACATTGCTCCAAGTGTGATCTAACCAAGGTATATGGAAAGCAGAACTGTGCACAATGCTCCAAGTGTCGTCTAACCAAGGTATATGTAGACCAGAACTGTACACAGTGCTCCAAGTGTGGTCTAACCAAGGTATATGGAGACAAGAACTGTGCACATTGCTCCAAGTGTGGCCTAACCAAGGTACATGGAGACCTGAACTGTGCACAGTGCTCCAAGTGTGGTCTAACCATTGTATATGGAGACCAGAACAGTGCACAGTGCTCCAAGAGTGGTCTAACCAAGGTATATGGAGACCAGAACTGTGCACAGTGCTCCAAGTGTGGTGTAACCAAGGTATATGGAGACCAGAACTGTGCACAGTGCTCCAAGTGTGGCCTAACCAAGGTATATGGAGACCTGAACTGTGCACAGTGCTCCAAGTGCGGTCTAACCAAGGTATATGGAGAACAGAACTGTGCACAGTGCTCCAAGTGTGGTCTAACCAAGGTATATCGTGACCAGAACTATGCACAGTGCTCCAAGTTTGGTCTAACCAAGGTATATTTAGACCCGAACTGTGCACAATGCTCCAAGTGAGGACTAAGCAAGCAATATGGAGACCAGAACTGTGCACAGTGCTCTAAGTGTGGTCTAACCAAGGTATATGGAGACCAGAACTGTGCACAATGCTCCAAGTGCAGTCTAACCAAGGTATATGGAGACCAGAACTATGCACAGTGCTCCAAGTGTGGTCTAACCAAGGTTTATGGAGACCAGAACTGTGCACAATGCTCCAAGTGTGGTCTAAACAAGGTGTATGGAGACCAGAACTGTGCAAGGTGCTCCAAGTACGGTCTAACCAAGGTATACGGAGACCAGAACTGTGCACAGTGCTCCAAGTTTTGTCTAACCAAGGTATATGCAGACCAGAAATGTGCACAGTGCTCCAAGTGTTGTCTAACCAAGGTATATGGAGACCAGAACTGTGCACAGTGCTCCAAGTGTGGTTTAACCAAGGTATATGGAGACCAGAACTGTGCACAGTGCTCCAAGTCTGGTCTAACCAAGGTATATGGAGACCAGAACTGTGCACAGTGCTCCAAGTGTGGTCTAACCAAGGTATATGGAGACCAGAACTGTGCACAGTGCTCCAAGAGTGGTCTAACCAATGTATATGGAGACCAGAACTGTGCACAATGCTCCAAGTGCAGTCTAACCAAGGTATATGGAGACCAGAACTGTGCACAGTGCTCCAAGTGTGGTCTAACCAAGGTATATGGAGACCAGAACTATGCACAGTGCTCCAAGTGTGGTCTAACCAAGGTGTATGGAGACCAGAACTGTGCACAGTGCTCCAAGTGTGGTCTAACCAAGGTATATGGAGACCAGAACTGTGCACAGTGCTCCAAGTGCGGTCTAACCAAGGTATATGGAGAACAGAACTGTGCACAGTGCTCCAAGTGTGGTCTAACCAAGGTATATCGTGACCAGAACTATGCACAGTGCTCCAAGTTTGGTCTAACCAAGGTATATTTAGACCCGAACTGTGCACAATGCTCCAAGTGAGGACTAAGCAAGCAATATGGAGACCAGAACTGTGCACAGTGCTCTAAGTGTGGTCTAACCAAGGTATATGGAGACCAGAACTGTGCACAATGCTCCAAGTGCAGTCTAACCAAGGTATATGGAGACCAGAACTATGCACAGTGCTCCAAGTGTGGTCTAACCAAGGTTTATGGAGACCAGAACTGTGCACAATGCTCCAAGTGTGGTCTAAACAAGGTGTATGGAGACCAGAACTGTGCAAGGTGCTCCAAGTACGGTCTAACCAAGGTATACGGAGACCAGAACTGTGCACAGTGCTCCAAGTTTTGTCTAACCAAGGTATATGCAGACCAGAAATGTGCACAGTGCTCCAAGTGTTGTCTAACCAAGGTATATGGAGACCAGAACTGTGCACAGTGCTCCAAGTGTGGTTTAACCAAGGTATATGGAGACCAGAACTGTGCACAGTGCTCCAAGTCTGGTCTAACCAAGGTATATGGAGACCAGAACTGTGCACAGTGCTCCAAGTGTGGTCTAACCAAGGTATATGGAGACCAGAACTGTGCACAGTGCTCCAAGAGTGGTCTAACCAATGTATATGGAGACCAGAACTGTGCACAATGCTCCAAGTGCAGTCTAACCAAGGTATATGGAGACCAGAACTGTGCACAGTGCTCCAAGTGTGGTCTAACCAAGGTATATGGAGACCAGAACTATGCACAGTGCTCCAAGTGTGGTCTAACCAAGGTGTATGGAGACCAGAACTGTGCACAGTGCTCCAAGTGTGGTCTAACCAAGGTATATGGAGACCAGAACTGTGCACAGTGCTCCAAGTGTGGCCTAACCAAGGTATATGGAGACCAGAACTGTGCACAATGCTCCAAGTGAGGTCTAACCAAGATATATGGAGAGCAGAACTCTGCACATTGCTCCAAGTGTGATCTAACCAAGGTATATGGAAAGCAGAACTGTGCACAATGCTCCAAGTGTCGTCTAACCAAGGTATATGTAGACCAGAACTGTGCACATTGCTCCAAGTGTGGCCTAACCAAGGTACATGGAGACCTGAACTGTGCACAGTGCTCCAAGTGTGGTCTAACCATTGTATGTGGAGACCAGAGCAGTGCACAGTGCACCAAGAGTGGTCTAACCAAGGTATATGGAGACAAGAACTGTGCACAATGCTCCAAGTGTGATTTAACCAAGGTATATGGAGACCAGAACTGTGCACAGTGTTCCGGGTATGGTCAAACCATGGTATATGGAGACCAGAACTGTGCACAGTGCACCAAGTGTGGCCCAACCAAGGTATATGGAGACCAGAACTGTGCACAGTGCTCCAAGTGTGGTGTAACCAAGGTATATGGAGACCAGAACTGTGCACAGTGCTCCAAGTGTGGCCTAACCAAGGTATATGGAGACCTGAACTGTGCACAGTGCTCCAAGTGCGGTCTAACCAAGGTATATGGAGAACAGAACTGTGCACAGTGCTCCAAGTGTGGTCTAACCAAGGTATATTGTGACCAGAACTATGCACAGTGCTCCAAGTATGGTCTAACCAAGGTATATTTAGACCCGAACTGTGCACAATGCTCCAAGTGAGGACTAAGCAAGCAATATGGAGACCAGAACTGTGCACAGTGCTCTAAGTGTGGTCTAACCAAGGTATATGGAGACCAGAACTGTGCACAATGCTCCAAGTGCAGTCTAACCAAGGTATATGGAGACCAGAACTATGCACAGTGCTCCAAGTGTGGTCTACCCAAGGTGTATGGAGACCAGAACTGTGCACAGTGCTCCAAGTGTGGTCTAACCAAGTTATATGGAGACCAGAACTGTGCACAGTGCTCCAAGTGTGGTCTAACCAAGGTATATGGAGACAAGAACTGTGCACATTGCTCCAAGTGTGGCCTAACCAAGGTACATGGAGACCTGAACTGTGCACAGTGCTCCAAGTGTGGCCTAACCAAGGTACATGGAGACCTAAACTGTGCACAGTGCTCCAAGTGTGGTCTAACCACTGTATATGGAGACCAGAACAGTGCACAGTGCTCCAAGAGTGGTCTAACCAAGGTATATGGAGACAAGAACTGTGCACAATGCTCCAAGTGTGATTTAACCAAGGTATATGGAGACCAGAACTGTGCACAGTGTTCCGAGTATGGTCAAACCATGGTATATGGAGACCAGAACTGTGCACAGTGCACCAAGTGTGGCCCAACCAAGGTATATGGAGACCAGAACTGTGCACAGTGCTCCAAGTGTGGTGTAATCAAGGTATATTGAGACCAGAACTGTGCACAGTGCTCCAAGTGTGGCCTAACCAAGGAATATGGAGACCTGAACTGTGCACAGTGCTCCAAGTGCGGTCTAACCAAGGTATATGGAGAACAGAACTGTGCACAGTGCTCCAAGTGTGGTCTAACCAAGGTATATCGTGACCAGAACTATGCACAGTGCTCCAAGTATGGTCTAACCAAGGTATATTTAGACCCGAACTGTGCACAATGCTCCAAGTGAGGACTAAGCAAGCAATATGGAGACCAGAACTGTGCACAGTGCTCCAAGTGTGGCCTAACCAATGTATATGGAGACCAGAACTGTGCACAATGCTCCTAGTGTGGTCTAACCAAGATATATGGAGAGCAGAACTGTGCACATTGCTCCAAGTGTGGTCTAACCAAGGTATATGGAGAGCAGAACTGTGCACAATGCTCCAAGTGTGGTCTAACCAAGGTATATGTAGACCAGAACTGTGCACAGTGCTCCAAGTGTGGTCTAACCAAGGTATATGGAGACCAGAACTGTTCACAGTGCTCCAAGTGTGGTCTAACCAAGGTATATGGAGGCAAGAACTGTGCACAATGCTCCAAGTGCAGTCTAACCAAGGTATATGGAGACCAGAACTGTTCACAGTGCTCCAAGGGAGGTCTAACCAAGGTATATGGAGAGCAGAACTGTGCCCAGTGCTCCAAGTGTGGTCTAACCAAGGTATATGGAGACCAGAACAGTGCACAGTGCTCCAAGTGTGGTCTAACCAAGGTATATGAAGACCAGAACTGTGCACAATGCTCCAAGTGTGGTTTAACCAAGGTATATGGAGACCAGAACTGTGCACAGTGCTCCGAGTATGGTCAAACCATGGTATATGGAGACCAGAACTGTGCACATTGCTCCAAGTGTGGTCTAACCAAGGTATATGGAGACCAGAACTGTGCAGAGTGCTCCAAGTGCGGTCTAACCAAGGTATATGGAGACGAGAACTGTGCACATTGCTCCAAGTGTGGACTAACCAAGGAATATGGAGACCAGAACTGTGCACAGTGCTCCAAGTGTGGTCTAACCAAGGTTTATGGAGACCAGAACGGTGCACAGTGCTCCAAGTGTGGCCTAACCAAGGTATATGGAGACCAGAACTGTGCACAATGCTCCAAGTGTTGTCTAACCAAGGTATATGGAGATCAGATCTGTGCACAATGCTCCAAGTGTGGTCTAACCAAGGTATATGGAGACCAGAGCTGTACACAGTGCTCCAAGTGTGGTCTAACCAAGGTTTATGGAGACCAGAACTGTGCACAATGCTCCAAGTGCTGTCTAACCAAGGTATATAGAGACCAGAACTGTGCACAATGCCCCAAGTGTGGTCTAACCAAGGTATATGTAGACCAGAACTGTGCACAGTGCTCCAAGTGTGGACTAACCAAGTTATATGGAGACCAGAACTGTGCACAGTGCTCCAAGTGTGGCCTAACCAAGGTATATGGAGACCTGAACTGTGCACAGTGCTCCAAGGGAAGTCTAACCAAGGTATATGGAGAGCAGAACTGTGCCCAGTGCTCCAAGTGTGGTCTAACAAAGGTATATGGAGACCAGAACAGTGCACAGTGCTCCAAGTGTGGTCTAACCAAGATATATGGAGACCAGAACTGTGCACAATGCTCCAAGTGTGGTGTAACCAAGGTATATGGAGACCTGAACTGTGCACAGTGCTCCAAGTGCGGTCTAACCAAGGTATATGGAGAACAGAACTGTGCACAGTGCTCCAAGTGTGGTCTAACCAAGGTATATTGTGACCAGAACTATGCACAATGCTCCAAGTATGGTCTAACCAAGGTATATTTAGACCCGAACTGTGCACAATGCTCCAAGTGAGGACTAAGCAAGCAATATGGAGACCAGAACTGTGCACAGTGCTCTAAGTGTGGTCTAACCAAGGTATATGGAGACCAGAACTGTGCACAATGCTCCAAGTGCAGTCTAACCAAGGTATATGGAGACCAGAACTATGCACAGTGCTCCAAGTGTGGTCTACCCAAGGTGTATGGAGACCAGAACTGTGCACAGTGCTCCAAGTGTGGTCTAACCAAGTTATATGGAGACCAGAACTGTGCACAGTGCTCCAAGTGCGGTCTAACCAAGGTATATGGAGACAAGAACTGTGCACATTGCTCCAAGTGTGGCCTAACCAAGGTACATGGAGACCTGAACTGTGCACAGTGCTCCAAGTGTGGCCTAACCAAGGTACATGGAGACCTGAACTGTGCACAGTGCTCCAAGTGTGGTCTAACCATTGTATATGGAGACCAGAACAGTGCACAGTGCTCCAAGAGTGGTCTAACCAAGGTATATGGAGACAAGAACTGTGCACAATGCTCCAAGTGTGATTTAACCAAGGTATATGGAGACCAGAACTGTGCACAGTGTCCGAGTATGGTCAAACCATGGTATATGGAGACCAGAACTGTGCACAGTGCACCAAGTGTGGCCCAACCAAGGTATATGGAGACCAGAACTGTGCACAGTGCTCCAAGTGTGGTGTAACCAAGGTATATGGAGACCAGAACTGTGCACAGTGCTCCAAGTGTGGCCTAACCAAGGTATATGGAGACCTGAACTGTGCACAGTGCTCCAAGTGCGGTCTAACCAAGGTATATGGAGAACAGAACTGTGCACAGTGCTCCAAGTGTGGTCTAACCAAGGTATATCGTGACCAGAACTATGCACAGTGCTCCAAGTATGGTCTAACCAAGGTATATTTAGACCCGAACTGTGCACAATGCTCCAAGTGAGGACTAAGCAAGCAATATGGAGACCAGAACTGTGCACAGTGCTCCAAGTGTGGCCTAACCAATGTATATGGAGACCAGAACTGTGCACAATGCTCCTAGTGTGGTCTAACCAAGATATATGGAGAGCAGAACTGTGCACATTGCTCCAAGTGTGGTCTAACCAAGGTATATGGAGAGCAGAACTGTGCACAATGCTCCAAGTGTGGTCTAACCAAGGTATATGTAGACCAGAACTTTGCACAGTGCTCCAAGTGTGGTCTAACCAAGGTATATGGAGACCAGAACTGTTCACAGTGCTCCAAGTGTGGTCTAACCAAGGTATATGGAGGCAAGAACTGTGCACAATGCTCCAAGTGCAGTCTAACCAAGGTATATGGAGACCAGAACTGTTCACAGTGCTCCAAGGGAGGTCTAACCAAGGTATATGGAGAGCAGAACTGTGCCCAGTGCTCCAAGTGTGGTCTAACCAAGGTATATGGAGACCAGAACAGTGCACAGTGCTCCAAGTGTGGTCTAACCAAGGTATATGAAGACCAGAACTGTGCACAATGCTCCAAGTGTGGTTTAACCAAGGTATATGGAGACCAGAACTGTGCACAGTGCTCCGAGTATGGTTAAACCATGGTATATGGAGACCAGAACTGTGCACATTGCTCCAAGTGTGGTCTAACCAAGGTATATGGAGACCAGAACTGTGCAGAGTGCTCCAAGTGCGGTCTAACCAAGGTATATGGAGATGAGAACTGTGCACATTGCTCCAAGTGTGGACTAACCAAGGAATATGGAGACCAGAACTGTGCACAGTGCTCCAAGTGTGGTCTAACCAAGGTTTATGGAGACCAGAACGGTGCACAGTGCTCCAAGTGTGGCCTAACCAAGGTATATGGAGACCAGAACTGTGCACAATGCTCCAAGTGTTGTCTAACCAAGGTATATGGAGATCAGATCTGTGCACAATGCTCCAAGTGTGGTCTAACCAAGGTATATGGAGACCAGAGCTGTACACAGTGCTCCAAGTGTGGTCTAACCAAGGTTTATGGAGACCAGAACTGTGCACAATGCTCCAAGTGCTGTCTAACCAAGGTATATAGAGACCAGAACTGTGCACAATGCCCCAAGTGTGGTCTAACCAAGGTATATGTAGACCAGAACTGTGCACAGTGCTCCAAGTGTGGACTAACCAAGTTATATGGAGACCAGAACTGTGCACAGTGCTCCAAGTGTGGCCTAACCAAGGTATATGGAGACCTGAACTGTGCACAGTGCTCCAAGGGAAGTCTAACCAAGGTATATGGAGAGCAGAACTGTGCCCAGTGCTCCAAGTGTGGTCTAACAAAGGTATATGGAGACCAGAACAGTGCACAGTGCTCCAAGTGTGGTCTAACCAAGGTATATGGAGACCAGAACTGTGCACAATGCTCCAAGTGTGGTGTAACCAAGGTATATGGAGACCAGAACTGTGCACAGTGCTCCGAGTATGGTCAAACCATGGTATATGGAGACCAGAAATTTGCACCGTGCTCCAAGTGTGGCCTAACCAAGGTATATGGAGACCAGAACTGCGCACGGTGCTCCCAGTGTCGTCTAACCAAGGTGTATGGAGACCAGAACTGTGCACAGTGCTCCAAGAATGGTCTAACCAATGTATATTGAGACCAGAATTGTGCACAGTGCTCCAAGTGTGGTCTAACCAAGTTATATGGTGAGCAGAACTGTGCACAGTGCTCCAAGTGTGGTCTAACCAAGGTATATGGAGACCAGAACTGTGCACAGTGCCCCAAGTGTGGTCTAAGCAAGCTATATGGAGACCAGAACTGTGCACAGTGCTGCAAGTGTGGTCTAACCAAGTTACATGGTGTCCAGAACTGTGCACAGTGTTCCAAGTGTGATCGAACCAAGGTATATGGAGACCAGAACTGTGCACGGTGCTCCAAGTGTGGTCTAACCAATTTATATGGAGACCAGAACTGTGCACAGTGCTCCAAGTGTGGTCTAACCAAGGTATATGGAGACCAGAACAGTGCACAGTGCTCCAAGTGTGGCGTAACCAAGGTATATTGAGACCAGAACTGTGCACAGTGCTCCAAGTGTGGTCTAACCAAGGTATATGGAGACCAGACCTCTCCACAGTGCTCCAAGTGTGGTCTAACCAAGGTATATGGAGACCAGAACTGTGCACGGTGCTCCAAGTGTGGTCTAACCAAGGCATTTGGAGACCAGAACTGTGCACAGTGCTCCAGGTGTGGTCTAACCAATGTATATGCAGACCAGAACTCTGCACAGTGCTCCAAGTTTGGTCTAACCAAGATATATAGAGACCAGAACTGTGCACAGTGCTCCAAGTGCGGTCTAACCAAAGTATAAGTAGACCAGCACTGTGCACAGTGCTCCAAGTGTGGTCTAACCAAGGCATATGGAGGCTAGAACTGTGCACAGTGCTCCAAGTGTGGTCTAACCAAGGCATATGGAGACCAGAACTGTGCACAGTGCTCCAAGTGTGGTCTAACCAAGGTATATGGAGTCCAGAACTGTGCACAGTGCTCCAAGTGTGGTCTAACCAAGGTATATGGAGACCAGAACTGTGCACAATGCTCCAAGTGTGGCCTAACCAAGGAATATGGAGACCAGAACTGTGCACAGTGCTCCAAGTGTGGTCTAACCAAGGTATATGGAGAGCAGAACTGTGCACAGTGCGCCAAGTGTAGTCTAACCAAGGTATATGGAGAACAGAACTGTGCACAGTGCTCCAAGTGTGGTCTAACCAAAGTATATGGAGAGCAGAACTGTGCACATTCCTCCAAGTGTGGTCTAACCAAGGTATATGGAGACCAGAACTGTGCACATTGCTCCAAGTGTGGTCTAACCAAGGTATATGGAGACCAGAACTGTGCACAGTGCTCCAAGTGTGGTCTAACCAAGGTATATGGAGACCAGAACTGTGCACAGTGCTCCAAGTGTCGTCTAACCAATGTACATGGAGACCAGAACTGTGCACAGTGCTCCAAGTGTGGTCTAACCAAGATATATGGAGAGCAGAACTGTGCACAGTGCTCCAAGTGTGGTCTAACCAAGATACATGGAGAGCAGAACTGTGCACAGTGCTCCAAGTGTGGTCTAACCAAGGTATATGGAGACCAGAACTGTGCACAGTGCTCCAAGTGTGGTCTAACCAAAGTATATGGAGACCAGAACTGTGCACATTGCTCCAAGTGTGTTCTAACCAAGGTATATGGAGACCAGAACTATGCACAGTGCTCCAAGTGTGGTCTAACCAATGTATATGGAGACCAGAACGATGCACAGTGCTCCAGGTGTGGTCTAACCAATGTATATGGAGACCAGAACTGTGCACAGTGCTCCAAGTGTGGTCTAACCAAGGTATATGGAGACCAGAACTATGCACAGTGCTCCAAGTGTGGTCTAACCAAGGTATATGGAGACCAGAACTGTGCACAGTGCTCCAAGTGTGGCCTAACCAAGGTATATGGAGACCAGAACTGTGCACAGTGCTCCAAGTGTGGTCTAACCAATGTTTAACATAACTTCTTTGATTTTCATTTCTATTCCTCTGGAACTGAAGCCCAATAATTTTTTAGATGGAGCGGAATAGATATTTGGATGGCAGGGACTCTGTGTAACCGCATCTTGCCCCAAATTAAGCCCCCCTAACCCTTCCCTACCCCACCACCCTCCCCGGGAACACGCTCCACTCAGGGGCCTGTGAGGTCTCGTGGGCCGTTTGTACGGGATTGGGAGTAGGGGCATCTAGACAGGCGAAGAACAATAAATCAGCCCTCTCGATCGAGGGTGCTCTATGACCCCCTCCCTCACCACAACTCAGAAACCGGGCAAGGTGGGGGGGTGGTGGGCGGCGGAGGAACATCGAGTGAGGATTCGGTCTGGGTTGTGATGCACACCAGAGTCGAATATCCCAAATATCAACTGACCTCCGGCAGCACGGACATGCAGGGAGGAACTCTGGCGGTCGCCCCCGTGTGACCCGTGAACCCAGCCGGGAGCCGTTACACTCAAGGAAGGCCACTTTACGCCACTTCATGTAACATTACGTGACTTACCCTCGTCAGACCGCTCAGTGTCTGGTGTTGTCTGCGATGCTGTGGCAACATCTGTCCCCGTTATTCTAAACAGAAAAACAATTGATGTTATTCAATTGTTTCTGCACCGAATACGACAACAACTTGAAACTGCACCGCGCCTCCAACGCAGTAAAGACAGATCAAACAATCTCATTGGACAGACACACAGATCAAAGACTCCCATTGGATACAAAGACAGACAGATCATACACTCTCATTGGACAGAGAGACAGATGAAACACTCCCATTGGACCGAAACACAGATCAAACAATCCAACTGGAAAGTCAGACAGTTCAAGCACTGCCATTGGAGACACAGACAGATAGATTTCATACAAACAGATGTCAACTTACATCTCATCCTTCGGCTGCACTCCCACACTGGCTGAAACTGAGAAACAGAAACAGGATTCACAAGACTGAGAGTCTAGCCAACTGAACCTCTGATACCGGGTGTCACAGTCCCTCTCACTCAGGGAGATATCTGTACACTGACTGGTATCTCTCAGTCCCCTCTCCCTCAGGGAGATGTCTGTACACTGACTGGTGTCTCTCAGCCCCCTCTCTCT
>NW_028225179.1:42489566-42499566 GCF_052327205.1 Somniosus microcephalus
GGTTAGGGCTAGGTTTAGGGTTAGGGTTAGTTTCAGTGTTGGGGTTAGTGGTTGGGGTTAGGGTTGGGTTTGGTGTTAGTGTTAGTGTTAGAATTAGAGTTGCAATTAGGTTCAGTATTGGGTTTAGTGCTTGGGGTTAGGGTTATGTTTGGGGTTGGGGTATGTGTTTGGGTTAGGGTTAGGGTTGGGGTTAGGGTTAGGGTTAGGTTTGGGGTTGTTGTTAGGGCTGGGGTTAGTTTCAGTGTTGGGGTTGGGGTTGGGGTTGGGGTTGGGGTTAGGGTTAGGGTTGGTTTAGGGTTGGGGTTAGGGTTAGGGTTGGGGTTGGGGTTATGGTTGGGGTTGGTGTTAGTTTCAGTGTTGGGGTTAGGGTTAGGGTTAGGGTTAGGGTTATGGTTAGAGTTAGGGTTAGTGCTCGGTTTAGGATTTGGGTTAGGGTCAGCGTTAATGTTAAGATTAGGGTTAGGATTAGGCCTTGGTTTAGGGTTAGGGTTAGGGCTCAGTTTAGGGTTAGGGTTGGGGTTATGTTTAGGTTTAGGGTTAGGGTAAGTGTTAGGGTTAGGGTTAGGGTAAGTGTTAGATTTAGGGTTATCTTTCGGAATAAGGTTAGTGTTAGGGTTAGGGTTAGGGTTAGGATTATCGTTCGGGACAGGGTTATTGTTAGGGTTAAGGTTAGGATTAGAGCTAGTGATAGGGTTAGGGTTAGAGTTAGGGTTTGGGTTAGGTTTAGGTTTAGGTTTAGGGCTAGGTTTAGTGTTAGGGTTGGGGTTATGGTTAGTGTTTGATTTAGGGTTAGGTTTCGGGCTAGCCTTAGGGTTACGTTTAGGGTTAGGGTTAGGGTTAGGGTTAGGGTTAGTTTTAGGGTTAGGGTTCAGGTTCGGGTTAGGGTTAGGGTTAAAGTTAGGTTTAGGGTTCGGGCTAGCCTTAGGGTTAGGGTTAGGGTTATGTTTAGGGTTCGGGCTAGCCTTAGGGTTATGTTTAGGGTTAGTGTTAGGGTTACGGTTATGGTTAGGGTTAGGGGCTGTGATGTGTTAGGGTTAGGCTTAGTGTTATGATTGGGGTGCATTAGATTTAATGTTAGGTTTGTGGTTGGGATGGTTTAGGGTTAGGGTTAGGATTAGGATTAAGGTTAGCATTGGTGTTGGGTTAGGGTTAGAGTTAGCGTTAGGGTTATGGTTATGTTTAGGGTTAGGGTTAGCATTGGTGTTGGGTTAGGGTTAGGGTTAGCATTAGGGTTATGGTTAGGGTTAGGGTTAGGGGTATGTTAGGGTTAGGGTAGGGTTTAGGGTTAGCATTGGTTTTGGGTTGCCTTTGATTTAGGGTTAGGGTTAGGGTTAGAGTTAGGGTTATGGTTGGGTTTAGGGTTAGGGTTATGGTTGGGGTTAGGTTTAGGGTTAGGTTTATGGTTGGGGTTAGGTTTAGTTTCAGTGTTGGGGTTAGTGGTTGGCGTGAGTGTTGATTTCAGGGTCAGGGATTAGGGTTAGGGTTAGAATTAGGTTTAGGATTGGATTAGGTTCAGTGTTGGGGTTAGTGCTTGGGGTTAGGGTTAGGGTTTGGTGTTGGTGTTGGTGTCGGTGTCGGTGTCGGTGTTGGGGTTAGGGTTGGTGTTGGGGTTAGGGTTGGATTTAGTTTCAGTGTTGTGGTTGAGGTTATGGTTAGGGTTGGGGTTGGGGTTGAGGTTGGGTTATGGTTGGCTTGGTGTTAGTTTCAGTGTTGGGGTTAGGGTTAGTGTTAGGGTTAATTTTAGGATTAGGGTTAGGATTAGGCCTTGGTATAGGGTTAGGGTTAGTGTTAGGGTTAGTTTTAGGGTAAGGGTTAGGATTAGGATTATCTTTCAGAATAAGGTTAGTGTTAGGGTTAGGGTTAGGGTTAGGGTTGGTGTTGGGGTTGGGGTTGGGGTTAGGGTTAGGATTATCTTTCGGAATAAGGTTAGTGTTAGTGTTAGGGTTAGGGTTAGGATTATCGTTCGGGATAGGGTTATTGTTAGTGTTAGGGTTAGGATTAGAGCTAGTGATAGGGTTAGGGTTAGAGTTAGGGTTTGGGTTAGGTTTAGGTTTAGGGCTAGTTTTAGTGTTAGGGTTGGGGTTATGGTTAGTGTTTGGGTTAGGGTTAGGCTTCGGGCTAGCCTTAGGGTTAGGGTTAGTGTTAGTGTTAGTGTTAGTGTTAGGGTAAGGGTTAGTTTTAGGGTTCGGGCTAGCCTTAAGGTTGTGTTTAGGGTTAGGGATAGGGTTAGGGTTAGGGTTATGCTTAGGGTTCGGGCTAGCCTTAGGGTTATGTTTAGGGTTAGTGATAGGGTTACGGTTATGGTTAGGGTTAGGGGCTGTGATGTGTTAGGGTTAGGCTTAGTGTTATGATTGGGGTGCATTAGATTTAATGTTAGGTTTGTGGTTGGGATGGTTTAGGGTTAGGGTTAGCATTGGTGTTGGGTTAGTGTTAGAGTTAGCGTTAGGGTTATGGTTATGTTTAGGGTGAGGGTTAGGGTTAGGGTTAGCATTGGTGTTGGGTTAGGGTTAGGGTTATGGTTAGGGGTATGTTAGGGTTAGGGTTAGGGTAGGGTTTAGGGTTAGCGTTGGTTTTGGGTTGCGTTTGATTTAGGCTTAGGCTTAGGGTTAGGGTTAGAGTTAGGGTTATGGTTGGGTTTAGGGTTAGGGTTATGGTTGGGGTTAGGTTTAGGGTTAGGTTTATGGTTGGGGTTAGGGTTAGTTTCAGTGTTGGGGTTAGTGGTTGGCGTGAATGTTGATTTCAGGGTCAGGGATTAGGGTTAGGATTGGGATTAGGTTCAGTGTTGGGGTTAGTGTTGGGGTTAGTGTTAGTGTTAGTGTTACTGTTAGTGTTAGTGTTAGGGATACGGTTGGTGTTGGTGTTGGTGTTGGGGTTGGGGTTAGTGTTGGATTTAGTTTCAGTGTTGTGGTTGAGGTTATGGTTAGGGTTGGGGTTGGGGTTGGGGTTAGGGTTGGAGTTGGGGTTATGGTTGGGTTGGTGTTAGTTTCAGTGTTGGGGTTAGGGTTAGGGTTAGGGTTAATTTTAGGATTAGGGTTAGGATTAGGCCTTGGTTTAGGGTTAGGGTTAGGGTTAGGGTTAGGGTTAGGATTAGGATTATCTTTTGGAATAAGTTTAGTGTTAGAGTTAGGGTTAGGATTAGGGTTAGGGTTAGGGTAAGGGATAGGTTTAGGATTATCTTTCGGAATAAGGTTAGTGCTAGTGTTAGGGTTAGTGTTAGGGTTAGGATTATCGTTCGGGATAGGGTTATTGTTAGTGTTAGGGTTAGGATTAGAGCTAGTGATAGGGTTAGGGTTAGAGTTAGGGTTTGGGTTAGGTTTAGGTTTAGGGCTAGGTTTAGTGTTCGGGTTGGGGTTATGGTTAGTGTTTGGTTTAGGGTTAGGCTTCAGGCTAGCCTTAGGGTTACGTTTAGGATTACGGTTAGGGTTAGGGTTAGGGTTAGGGTTAGGGTTAGGGTTAAAATTAGTTTTAGGGTTCGGGCTAGCCTTAAGGTTGTGTTTAGGGTTAGGGTTAGGGTTATGCTTAGGGTTCGGGCTAGCCTTAGTGTTATGTTTAGGGTTAGTGATACGGTTCCGGTTATGGTTAGGGTTAGGGGCTGTGATGTCTTAGGGTTAGGCTTAGTGTTATGATTGTGGTGCATTAGATTTAATGTTAGGTTTTTGGTTGGGATGGTTTAGGATTAGGGTTAGGGTTAGCATTGGTGTTGGGATAGGGTTAGAGTTAGCATTAGGGTTATGGTTATGTTTAGGGTTAGGGTTAGGTTTAAGGTTAGGGTTAGGATTAGGGTTAGGGTTAGCATTGGTGTAGGGTTAGCGTTAGGGTTATGGTTATGGTTAGGGTTAGCATTGGGTTAGGGTTAGGGGTAGGTTAGGGTTAGGGTTAGGGTAAGGTTTAGGGTTAGCGTTGGTTTTGGGTTGCATTTGATTTAGGGTTATCGTTAGGGTTAGTGTTAGGGTTAGAGTTAGGGTTAGGTTTATGTTTGTGTTAGGGTTAGGGTTAGGTTTATGGTTGGGGTTATGGTTGGTGTTAGGGTTAGGGTTAGGGTTAGGTTCAGTGTTGGGGTTAGTGCTTGGTATGTGTGTTGATGTCAGGCTCAGGGTCAAGGTTTAGGGTTAGGGTTAGGGCTAGGTTTAGGGTTAGGATTAGGGTTAGGGTTAGTGTTAGGAATGGGGTTAGTTTCCGTGTTGGGTTTGGGGTTAGGGTTAGTTTCAGTGTTGGGGTTATTGCTTGGGTTAGTGTTAGGTTTAGGTTTAGGGTTAGGATTGGGGTTAGTTTCAGTGTTGGGGTTAGTGGTTGGGGTTAGGGTTAGAGTTAGGGTTAGGGTTAATTTCAGTGTTGGGATTAGTGGTTGGGGTTAGGGTTAGGGTTAGGGTTAGCGTTAGAATTAGGGTTAGGGTTAGGGTTAGGGTTAGGGTTAGGGTCAGTTTCAGTGTTGGGATTAGTGGTTGGGGTTTGGGTTAGGTTTAGGGTTAGGATTAGGGTTCGGGCTAGGTTTAGGATTAGAGTTAGGGTTAGGTTTGGGGTTAGTTTCAGTGTTCGGGTTCGTGGGTTGGGTTAGGGTTAGGGTTAGGGTTAGGGTTAGGGTTAGGGTTAGGTTTGGGGTTAGTTTCAGTGTTCGGGTTCGTGGGTTGGGTGGGTGTTGATGTCAGGCTCAGGGTCAGGGGTTAGGGTTGGTGTCTGTTTTGGTTTCAGGGTAAGGATTAGTGTTAGGGGAAGGGTTGGGGTTAAGGTTAGTTTCAGTGTTGGGGATAGTGGTTGGGTTGGGTTAGGGTTAGGGTTAGGGTTAGGGTTAGGGTTAGGTTTGGGGTTAGTTTCAGTGTTCGGGTTCGTGGGTTGGGTGGGTGTTGATGTCAGGCTCAGGGTCAGGGGTTAGGGTTAGGGTTAGGGTTAGGGTTAGGGTTAGGGTTAGGGTTAGGGTTAGGGTTGGTTTAGGGTTCGGGTTAGATTCAGTGTTGGGGTTAGTGGTTGGTTAGGGTTAGGGTTAGGGTTAGGGTTAGGGTTAGGGTTAGGGTTGGTTTAGGGTTCGGGTTAGGGTTAGGGTTAGGGTTAGGGTTAGGGTTAGGGTTAGGGCTAGGGTTAGGGTTGGTTTAGGGTTCGGGTTAGATTCAGTGTTGGGGTTAGTGGTTGGTTTAGGGTTAGGGTTAGGGTTGGTGTTAGTTTCAGTGTTGGAGTTAGTGGTTGGGTTAGGGTTAGGGTGCAGGTTAGGGTTAGGTTAAGGGTTAGGGTTAGGGCTCGGGTTAGGGTTAGTGTTAGGGTTGGGTTAGGGTTAGGCTTAGGGTTAGGTTCAGTGTTGTGGTTAGTGGCTGGGGTTAGGGTTAGGGTTAGGTTTAAGGTTAGGGTTAAGGCTAGGGCTAGGGTTAGGGTTAGGTTTAGGGTTCGGGTTAGATTCAGTGTTGGGGTTAGTGGTTGGATTAGGGTTAGGGTTAGGGTGCAGGTTAGTGTTAGGGTTAGGGTTAGAGTTAGGGTTAGAGCTAGCGTTAGGGCTAGGGTTAGGGTTAGGTTTAGGGTTGGGGTTAGTTTCAGTGTTGGGGTTAGTGGTTGGGTTAGGGTTAGGGTTAGGGTGCAGGTTAGTGTTAGGGTTAGGGTTAGGGCTCGGGTTAGGGTTAGGGTTAGGGCTAGCGTTAGGGTTAGGGTTAGGTTTAGGGTTGGGGTTAGTTTCAGTGTTGGGGTTAGTGGTTGGGGTGGGTGTTGATGTCAGGCTCAAGATCAGTGGTTAGGGTTAGGTTTAGGGTTAGGGCTAGAGTTAGTGCTTGGGTTAGGGCTAGTTTTAGGGTTGGGGTTCGGTTAAGTTTCAGTGTTGCGGTTAGTTGTTGGGGTGGGTTCGGGTTCGGGTTAGGGTTAGGGTTAGGGTTAGGGTTAGGGTTAGGGTTCAGCTAAGGTTAGGGTTAGGGTAGTGTTAGGGTTAGGTTTAGGGTTAGCGTTGTTTTTGGGTTGCATTTGATTTAGGGTTAGGGTTAGAGTTCAGGTTATGGTTGGGGTTACGTTTAGGGTTAGGTTTATGGTTGGGGTTAGGGTTAGGGTTAGGGTTAGGGTTAGGGTTAGGGCTACGGTTAGGGCTAGTGTTAGGGTTGGGGTAAGTTTCAGTGTTGCGGTTAGTGGTTGGGGTGGTTTAGGGTTAGGGTTATGGTTTGGATGGTTTAGGGTTAAGTTTATGGTTGGGTTAGTGTTAGGGTTAGGGTTAGGGTTAGGTTCAATGTTGGGGTTCGTGTTAGGGTTCGGGTTAGGGTTAGGGTTAGGGTTAGGGTTAGGGTTCAGCTAAGGTTAGGGTTAGGGTAGGGTTAGGGTTAGGTTTAGGGTTAGCGTTGTTTTTGGGTTGCATTTGATTTAGGGTTAGGTTTAGGGTTAGAGTTCAGGTTATGGTTGGGGTTACGTTTAGGGTTAGGTTTATGGTTGGGATTAGGGTTAGGGTTAGGGTTAGGGTTAGGGTTAGGGCTACGGTTAGGGGTAGGGTTAGGGTTAGGGCTACGGTTAGGGCTAGTGTTAGGGTTGGGGTAAGTTTCAGTGTTGCGGTTAGTGGTTGGGGTGGTTTAGGGTTAGGGTTATGGTTTGGATGGTTTAGGGTTAAGTTTATGGTTGGGTTAGTGTTAGGTTTATGGTTAGGGTTAGGGTTAAGTTTATGGTTGGGTTAGTGTTAGGGTTAGGGTTAGGGTTAGGTTCAATGTTGGGGTTAGTGCTTGGGGTGGGTGTTGATGTCAGGCTCAGGGTCAGGGCTTAGTGTTAGGGTTAGGGCTTTGTTTAGGGTTAGGGTTAGGGTTAGGGTTAGGGTTAGGGTTAGTGTTAGGGTTAGGGTTGAGTTTAGTTTCAGTGTTGGGGTTAGTGGTTGGCGTGAGTGTTGATTTCAGGCTCAGCGTCAGGGATTAGGGTTAGGGTTAGGGTTAGAATTAGAGTTAGGATTGGGATTAGGTTCAGTGTTGGGGTTAGTGCTTGGGGTTAGGGTTATGTTTCGGGTTGGGGTTGGGTTAGGGTTAGGGTTAGGGTTAGGTTTTATGGTTGGGGTTAGGGTTAGGGTTAGGGTTAGGGTTCGGGTTTATTGTTGGGGTTGGGGTTAGGGTGGGAGTTAGTTTCAGTGTTGTTCTTGGGGTTATGGGTTGGGGTTGGGGTTAGTGTTAGGGTTAGTGTTGGGGTTGCGGTTAGGGTTGGGGTTAGGGTTGGGGTTGGTGTTAGGGTTGGGGTTAGTTTTAGGGTTGGGGTTAGGGTTGGCTTAGTTTCATGTTGGGGTTAGGGTTAGGGTTAGTGTTAGTGTTAGGGTTAGGGTTAGTTTCCGTGTTGGGTTTGGGGTTGGGGTTGGGGTTAGGTTTAGTTTCAGTGTTGGGGTTAGTGGTTGGGTTAGGGTTAGGGTTAGGTTTAGGGTTTGGGTTAGGGTTAGGGCTAGGGTTAGGGTTAGGGTTAGGTTTAGTTTCAGTGTTGGGATTAGTGGTTGGGGTTAGGGTTAGGTTTAGGGTTAGGATTAGGGTTCGGGCTAGGTTTAGGATTAGAGTTAGGGTTAGGGTTGAGGTTAGTGGGTGGGGTGGATGTTGATGTCAGGCTCAGGGTCAGGGTTAGGGCTGGAGTCTGTGTTGGTTTCAGGGTAATGGTTAGTGTTAGGGGAAGGGTTGGGGTTAGGGTTAGGATTAGGGTTCGTGTTAAGGTTAGTTTTAGGTTTAGGATTGGGGTTAGTTTCAGTGTTGGGGTTAGTGGTTAGGGTTAGGGTTAAGGTTAGGGTTAAGGCTAGGATTAAGGGTAGGGTTAGGTTTAGGCTTCGTGTTAGATTCAGTGTTGGGGTTAGTGGTTGGGTTAGTGTTAGGGTTAGGGTTAGGGTTAGGTTTGGGGTTGGGGTTAGTTTCAGTGTTGGGGTTAGTGGTTGGGTTAGTGTTAGGGTTAGGGTTAGGGTTAGAGTGAGGGCTAGGGTTAGGGCTAGGTTTAGGTTAGAGTTAGGTTTGGGGTTAGGGTTAGGGTTAGGGTTAGGGTTAGGGTTAGGGTTAGGGTTAGGGTTAGGGTTAGGGTTAGGGTTAGGGTTGGGGTTAGTTTCAGTGTTGGGGTTAGTGGTTGGCGTGAGTGTTGATTTCAGGCTCAGGGTCAGGGATTAGGGTTAGAGTTAGGGTTAGAATTTGGGTTAGGAATGGGATTAGGTTCAGTTTTGGGGTTATTGCTTTGGGTTAGGATTATGTTTGGGGTTGGGGTTGGGGTTAGTGTTTGGGTTAGTGTTAGGGTTAGGGTTAGGGTTAGGATTGGGATTAGGTTCAGTGTTGGGGTTAGTGCTTGCGGTTATGGTTATGTTTGTGGTTGGGGTTGGGGTTACTGTTTGGGTTAGGGTTAGGGTTGGTGTTAGGGCTAGTGTTGGGGTTGTTAGGGCTGGGGTTAGTTTCAGTGTTGGGGTTGGGGCTGGGGTTAGTTTCAGTGTTGGAGTTGGGGTTGGGGTTGGGGTTAGGGTTGGGTTAGGCTTAGGGTTGGGGTTGGGGTTGGGGTTAGGGTTAGTGTTAGGGTTAGGGTTAGGGTTAGAGTTAGAGTTAGGGCTCTGTTTAGGATTTGGGTTAGGGTTAACGCTAATGTTAGGATTAGGCTTAAGATTAGGCCTTGGTTTAGGGTTAGGGTTAGGGTTAGGGTTATGTTTAGGGTTAGGGTAAGGATTAGGTTTAGGGTTAGGGTTAGGGTTAGGATTATCGTTCGGGATAGGGTTGGTGTTAGTTTTAGGTTTAGGATTAGAGCTAGTGATAGGGTTAGGGTTAGAGTTAGGGTTTGGGTTAGGTTTAGGTTTAGGGCTAGGTTAGGGTTAGGGTTAGGGTTAGGGTTAGGGTTATGGTTGGGGGTAGGTTTAGGGTTAGGTTTATGGTTGGGTTAGTGTTAGGGTTAGGGTTAGGGTTAGGTTCAATGTTGGGGTTAGTGCTTGGGGTGGGTGTTGATGTCAGGCTCAGGGTCAGGGCTTAGTGTTAGGGTTAGGGCTTTGTTTAGGGTTAGGGTTAGGGTTAGGGTTAGGGTTAGGGTTAGTGTTAGGGTTAGGGTTGAGTTTAGTTTCAGTGTTGGGGTTAGTGGTTGGCGTGAGTGTTGATTTCAGGCTCAGCGTCAGGGATTAGGGTTAGGGTTAGGGTTAGAATTAGAGTTAGGATTGGGATTAGGTTCAGTGTTGGGGTTAGTGCTTGGGGTTAGGGTTATGTTTCGGGTTGGGGTTGGGTTAGGGTTAGGGTTAGGGTTAGGTTTTATGGTTGGGGTTAGGGTTAGGGTTAGGGTTAGGGTTCGGGTTTATTGTTGGGGTTGGGGTTAGGGTGGGAGTTAGTTTCAGTGTTGTTCTTGGGGTTATGGGTTGGGGTTGGGGTTAGTGTTAGGGTTAGTGTTGGGGTTGCGGTTAGGGTTGGGGTTAGGGTTGGGGTTGGTGTTAGGGTTGGGGTTAGTTTTAGGGTTGGGGTTAGGGTTGGCTTAGTTTCATGTTGGGGTTAGGGTTAGGGTTAGTGTTAGTGTTAGGGTTAGGGTTAGTTTCCGTGTTGGGTTTGGGGTTGGGGTTGGGGTTAGGTTTAGTTTCAGTGTTGGGGTTAGTGGTTGGGTTAGGGTTAGGGTTAGGTTTAGGGTTTGGGTTAGGGTTAGGGCTAGGGTTAGGGTTAGGGTTAGGTTTAGTTTCAGTGTTGGGATTAGTGGTTGGGGTTAGGGTTAGGTTTAGGGTTAGGATTAGGGTTCGGGCTAGGTTTAGGATTAGAGTTAGGGTTAGGGTTGAGGTTAGTGGGTGGGGTGGATGTTGATGTCAGGCTCAGGGTCAGGGTTAGGGCTGGAGTCTGTGTTGGTTTCAGGGTAATGGTTAGTGTTAGGGGAAGGGTTGGGGTTAGGGTTAGGATTAGGGTTCGTGTTAAGGTTAGTTTTAGGTTTAGGATTGGGGTTAGTTTCAGTGTTGGGGTTAGTGGTTAGGGTTAGGGTTAAGGTTAGGGTTAAGGCTAGGATTAAGGGTAGGGTTAGGTTTAGGCTTCGTGTTAGATTCAGTGTTGGGGTTAGTGGTTGGGTTAGTGTTAGGGTTAGGGTTAGGGTTAGGTTTGGGGTTGGG
>NW_028225179.1:42504566-42517066 GCF_052327205.1 Somniosus microcephalus
TAGGATTGCGGTTAGTTTCAGTGTTGGGGTTAGTGGTTGGGGTTAGGGTTATTGTTAGGGTTAGGGTTAGGGTTAGGGTTAGGGTTAGGGTTAGGGTTCGGGTTAGATTCAGTGTTGGGGTTAGTGGTTGGGCTAGGGTTAGGGTTGGGGTTAATTTCAGTGTTGGAGTTAGTGGTTGGGTTAGGGTTCGGGTTAGGGTGCAGGTTAGGGTTAGGGTTAGGGTTAGTGCTCGGTTTAGGGTTAGGGCTAAGGTTAGGTTAGAGTTTGGGTTGGGGTTAGTTTCAGTGTTGGGGTTAATGGTTAGGGTTAGGGTTAGGGTTAGGGTTAGGGTTAGGGTTAGGGTTAGGGTTAGGGTTAGGGTTAGGGTTAGGGTTAGGGCTACGGTTAGGGTTAGGGTTAGGGCTACGGTTAGGGTTAGGGTTAGGTTTAGGGTTAGGTTTAGGGTTAGGGTTAGGGTTAGGTTTAGGGCTACGGTTAGGGCTAGTCTTAGGGTTGGGGTAAGTTTCAGTGTTGCGGTTAGTGGTTGGGATGGTTTAGCGTTAAGTTTATGGTTGGTTTAGTGTTAGGTTTAGGGTTAGGGTTAGGTTCAATGTTGGGGTTAGTGCTTGGGGTGGGTGTTGATGTCAGGCTCAGGGTCAGGGCTTAGTGTTAGGGTTAGGGTTAGGGTTAGGGTTAAGGTTAGGGTTAGGGTTAGTGTTAGGGTTAGGGTTAGGTTTAGGGTTAGGGTTAGGGTTGGGTTAGGGTTAGGGTTAGGGTTAGAGTTGGGGTTAATTCCATTATTGGGGTTAGTGGTTGGGGTTAGGGTTAGGGTTAGGGTTAGGGTTAGGGTTAGTGTTAGGGTTAGGGTTAGATTTAGGGTTAGGGTTAGGGTTAGGGTTGGGTTAGGGTTAGGGTTAGGATTAGGGTTAGGGTTGGGGTTAATTCCATTATTGGGGTTAGTGGTTGGTGTGAGTGTTGATTTCAGGCTCAGGGATTAGGGTTAGGTTTAGGGTTAGGATTAGGGCTAGGGTTAGCATTGGTGTTAGGGTTAGGGTTAGGGTTAGGGTTTAGGGTTAGGGTTAGGGTTAGGGTTAGGGTTTAGGGGTTAGGGTTAGGGTTAGGGTTTAGGGGTTAGGGTTAGGGTTAGGGTTAGGGTTAGGGTTCGGGTTCGGGTTCGGGTTCGGGTTGGGGTTAATTCCATTGTTGGGGTTGGTTGTTGGTGTGAGTGTTGATTTCAGGCTCAGGGATTAGGGTTAGGTTTAGAGTTAGGCTTAGGGCTAATGTTAGCATTGGTGTTGGGTTAGCGTTAGGGTTATGGTTATGGTTAGGGTTAGTATTGGGTTAGGGTTAGGGTTAGGGTTAGGGTTCAGCTAAGGTTAGGGTTAGGGTTAGGGTTAGGATTAGGGTTAGGGTTCAGCTAAGGTTAGGGTTAGGGTAGGGTTAGGGTTAGGTTTAGGGTTAGCGTTGTTTTTGGGTTGCATTTGATTTAGGGTTAGGGTTAGTGTTAGAGTTCAGGTTATGGTTGGGGTTACGTTTAGGGTTAGGTTTATGGTTGGGGTTAGGGTTAGGGTTATGGTTAGGGTTAGGGTTAGGGTTAGGGCTACGGTTAGGGCTAGTGTTAGGGTTGGGGTAAGTTTCAGTGTTGCGGTTAGTGGTTGGGGTGGTTTAGGGTTAGGGTTATGGTTTGGATGGTTTAGGGTTAAGTTTATGGTTGGGTTAGTGTTAGGGTTAGGGTTAGGTTCAATGTTGGGGTTAGGGTTAGGGTTAGGGTTAGGGTTAGGGTTCAGCTAAGGTTAGGGTTAGGGTAGGGTTAGGGTTAGGTTTAGGGTTAGCGTTGTTTTTGTGTTGCATTTGATTTAGGGTTAGGGTTAGGGTTAGAGTTCAGGTTATGGTTGGGGTTACGTTTAGGGTTAGGTTTATGGTTGGGGTTAGGGTTAGGGTTAGGGTTAGGGTTAGGGTTAGGGTTACGGTTAGGGCTAGTGTTAGGGTTGGGGTAAGTTTCAGTGTTGCGGTTAATGGTTGGGGTGGTTTAGGGTTAGGGTTATGGTTTGGATGGTTTAGGGTTAAGTTTATGGTTGGGTTAGTTTTAGGGTTAGGTTCAATGTTGGGGTTAGTGCTTGGGGTGGGTGTTGATGTCAGGCTCAGGGTCAGGGTTAGGGTTAGGGTTAGGGTTAGGGTTAGGGTTTAGGGGTTAGGGTTAGGGTTAGGGTTAGGGTTAGGGTTTAGGGGTTAGGGTTAGGGTTAGGGTTGGGGTTAATTCCATTGTTGGGGTTAGTTGTTGGTGTGAGTGTTGATTTCAGGCTCAGGGATTAGGGTTAGGTTTAGAGTTAGGATTAGGGCTAATGTTAGCATTGGTGTTGGGTTAGCGTTAGTGTTATGGTTATGCTTAGGGTTAGTATTGGGTTAGGGTTAGGGTTAGGGTTAGGGTTAGGGTTAGGGTTAGGGTTAGGGTTAGGGTTCAGCTAAGGTTAGGGTTAGGGTAGTGTTAGGGTTAGGTTTAGCGTTGTTTTTGGGTTGCATTTGATTTAGGGTTAGGGTTAGAGTTCAGGTTATGGTTGGGGTTACGTTTAGGGTTAGGTTTATGGTTGGGGTTAGGGTTAGGGTTAGGGTTAGGGTTAGGGCTACGGTTAGGGCTAGTGTTAGGGTTGGGGTAAGTTTCAGTGTTGCGGTTAGTGGTTGGGGTGGTTTAGGGTTAGGGTTATGGTTTGGATGGTTTAGGGTTAAGTTTATGGTTGGGTTACTGTTAGGGTTAGGGTTAGGGTTAGGTTCAATGTTGGGGTTCGGGTTAGGGTTCGGGTTAGGGTTAGGGTTAGGGTTAGGGTTAGGGTTCAGCTAAGGTTAGGGCTAGGGTTAGGGTTAGGGTTAGGGTTAGGGTTCAGGTTATGGTTGGGGTTACGTTTAGGGTTAGGTTTATGGTTGGGGTTAGGGTTAGGGTTAGGGTTAGGGTTAGGGTTAGGGTTACGGTTAGGGCTAGTGTTAGGGTTGGGGTAAGTTTCAGTGTTGCGGTTAGTGGTTGGGGTGGTTTAGGGTTAGGGTTATGGTTTGGATGGTTTAGGGTTAAGTTTATGGTTGGGTTAGTTTTAGGGTTAGGTTCAATGTTGGGGTTAGTGCTTGGGGTGGGTGTTGATGTCAGGCTCAGGGTCAGGGTTAGGGTTAGGGTTAGGGTTACGGTTAGGGTTTAGGGGTTAGGGTTAGGGTTTAGGGGTTAGGGTTAGGGTTAGGGTTAGGCTTAGGGTTGGGGTTAATTCCATTGTTGGGGTTAGTTGTTGGTGTGAGTGTTGATTTCAGGCTCAGGGATTAGGGTTAGGTTTAGAGTTAGGATTAGGGCTAATGTTAGCATTGGTGTTGGGTTAGCGTTAGTGTTATGGTTATGCTTAGGGTTAGTATTGGGTTAGGGTTCGGGTTAGGGTTAGGGTTAGGGTTCAGCTAAGGTTAGGGTTAGGGTAGTGTTAGGGTTAGGTTTAGGGTTAGCGTTGTTTTTGGGTTGGATTTGATTTAGGGTTAGGGTTAGAGTTCAAGTTATGGTTGGGGTTACGTTTAGGGTTAGGTTTATGGTTGGGGTTAGGGTTAGGGTTAGGGTTAGGGTTAGGGCTACGGTTAGGGCTAGTGTTAGGGTTGGGGTAAGTTTCAGTGTTGCGGTTAGTGGTTGGGGTGGTTTAGGGTTAGGGTTATGGTTTGGATGGTTTAGGGTTAAGTTTATGGTTGGGTTAGTGTTAGGGTTAGGGTTAGGGTTAGGTTCAATGTTGGGGTTCGGGTTAGGGTTAGGGTTAGGGTTAGGGTTAGGGTTAGGGTTCAGCTAAGGTTAGGGCTAGGGTAGGGTTAGGGTTAGGTTTAGGGTTAGCGTTGTTTTTGGGTTGCATTTGATTTAGGGTTAGGTTTAGGGTTAGAGTTCAGGTTATGGTTGGGGTTACGTTTAGGGTTAGGTTTATGGTTGGGGTTAGGGTTAGGGTTAGGGTTAGGGT
This sequence comes from Somniosus microcephalus, assembly GCF_052327205.1. Classification (NCBI taxonomy): domain Eukaryota; kingdom Metazoa; phylum Chordata; class Chondrichthyes; order Squaliformes; family Somniosidae; genus Somniosus; species Somniosus microcephalus. Next base: position 42,508,508 of record NW_028225179.1, read on the forward strand.
TAGGGTTAGGGCTACGGTTAGGGTTAGGGTTAGGGCTACGGTTAGGGCTAGTGTTAGGGTTGGGGTAAGTTTCAGTGTTGCGGTTAGTGGTTGGGGTGGTTTAGGGTTAGGGTTATGGTTTGGATGGTTTAGGGTTAAGTTTATGGTTGGGTTAGTGTTAGGTTTAGGGTTAGGGTTAGGGTTAAGTTTATGGTTGGGTTAGTGTTAGGGTTAGGGTTAGGGTTAGGTTCAATGTTGGGGTTAGTGCTTGGGGTGGGTGTTGATGTCAGGCTCAGGGTCAGGGCTTAGTGTTAGGGTTAGGGCTTTGTTTAGGGTTAGGGTTAGGGTTAGGGTTAGGGTTAGGGTTAGGGTTAGTGTTAGGGTTAGGGTTGAGTTTAGTTTCAGTGTTGGGGTTAGTGGTTGGCGTGAGTGTTGATTTCAGGCTCAGCGTCAGGGATTAGGGTTAGGGTTAGGGTTAGAATTAGAGTTAGGATTGGGATTAGGTTCAGTGTTGGGGTTAGTGCTTGGGGTTAGGGTTATGTTTCGGGTTGGGGTTGGGTTAGGGTTAGGGTTAGGGTTAGGTTTTATGGTTGGGGTTAGGGTTAGGGTTAGGGTTCGGGTTTATGGTTGGGGTTGGGGTTAGGGTGGGAGTTAGTTTCAGTGTTGTTCTTGGGGTTATGGGTTGGGGTTGGGGTTGGGGTTAGTGTTAGGGTTAGTGTTGGGGTTGCGGTTAGGGTTGGGGTTAGGGTTGGGGTTGGGGTTGGAGTTAGGGTTGGGGTTAGTTTTAGGGTTGGGGTTAGGGTTGGCTTAGTTTCATGTTGGGGTTAGGGTTAGGGTTAGTGTTAGTGTTAGGGTTAGGGTTAGTTTCCGTGTTGGGTTTGGGGTTGGGGTTGGGGTTAGGTTTAGTTTCAGTGTTGGGGTTAGTGGTTGGGTTAGGGTTAGGGTTAGGTTTAGGGTTTGGGTTAGGGTTAGGGCTAGGGTTAGGGTTAGGGTTAGGTTTAGTTTCAGTGTTGGGATTAGTGGTTGGGGTTAGGGTTAGGTTTCGGGTTAGGATTAGGGTTCGGGCTAGGTTTAGGATTAGAGTTAGGGTTAGGGTTGAGGTTAGTGGGTGGGGTGGATGTTGATGTCAGGCTCAGGGTCAGGGTTAGGGCTGGAGTCTGTGTTGGTTTCAGGGTAATGGTTAGTGTTAGGGGAAGGGTTGGGGTTAGGGTTAGGATTAGGGTTCGTGTTAAGGTTAGTTTTAGGATTAGGATTGGGGTTAGTTTCAGTGTTGGGGTTAGTGGTTAGGGTTAGGGTTAAGGTTAGGGTTAAGGCTAGGATTAAGGGTAGGGTTAGGTTTAGGCTTCGTGTTAGATTCAGTGTTGGGGTTAGTGGTTGGGTTAGTGTTAGGGTTAGGGTTAGGGTTAGGGTTGGGGTTGGGGTTAGTTTCAGTGTTGGGGTTAGTGGTTGGGTTAGTGTTAGGGTTAGGGTTAGGGTTAGAGTGAGGGCTAGGGTTAGGGCTAGGTTTAGGTTAGAGTTAGGTTTGGCGTTAGTTTCAGTGTTGGGGTTAGTGGTTGGGGTGGGTGTTGATGTCAGGCTCAGGGTCAGGGGTTAGGGTTAGGGTAAGGGTTATGTTTAGGGTTAGGGCTAGGGTTAGGGCTACGGTTAGGGCTAGTGTAAGGGTTGGGGTAAGTTTCAGTGTTGCGGTTAGTGGTTGGGGTATTTTAGGGTTATGGTTATGGTAGGGATGGTTTAGGGTTAAGTTTATGGTTGAGTTAGGGTTAGGGTTAGGTTCAATGTTGGGGTTAGTCCTTGGGGTAGGTGATGATGTCAGGCTCGGGGTCAGGGCTTAGTGTTAGGGTTAGGGCTAGGCTTAGGGTTAGGGTTAGTGTTAGGGTTAGGGTTGGGGTTAGTTTCAGTGTTGGGGTTAGTGGTTGGCGTGAGTGTTGATTTCAGGCTCAGGGTCAGGGATTAGGGTTAGAGTTAGGGTTAGAATTTGGGTTAGGAATGGGATTAGGTTCAGTTTTGGGGTTATTGCTTTGGGTTAGGATTATGTTTGGGGTTGGGGTTGGGGTTAGTGTTTGGGTTAGTGTTAGGGTTAGGGTTAGGGTTAGGATTGGGATTAGGTTCAGTGTTGGGGTTAGTGCTTGCGGTTATGGTTATGTTTGTGGTTGGGGTTGGGGTTACTGTTTGGGTTAGGGTTAGGGTTGGTGTTAGGGCTAGTGTTGGGGTTGTTAGGGCTGGGGTTAGTTTCAGTGTTGGGGTTGGGGCTGGGGTTAGTTTCAGTGTTGGAGTTGGGGTTGGGGTTGGGGTTAGGGTTGGGTTAGGCTTAGGGTTGGGGTTGGGGTTGGGGTTAGGGTTAGTGTTAGGGTTAGGGTTAGGGTTAGAGTTAGAGTTAGGGCTCTGTTTAGGATTTGGGTTAGGGTTAACGCTAATGTTAGGATTAGGCTTAAGATTAGGCCTTGGTTTAGGGTTAGGGTTAGGGTTAGGGTTATGTTTGGGGTTAGGGTAAGGATTAGGTTTAGGGTTAGGGTTAGGGTTAGGATTATCGTTCGGGATAGGGTTGGTGTTAGTTTTAGGTTTAGGATTAGAGCTAGTGATAGGGTTAGGGTTAGAGTTAGGGTTTGGGTTAGGTTTAGGTTTAGGGCTAGGTTAGGGTTAGGGTTAGGGTTAGGGTTAGGGTTATGGTTGGGGGTAGGTTTAGGGTTAGGTTTATGGTTAGGGTTAGGTTTAGGTTCAGTGTTGGGGTTAGTGCTTGGGTTGTGTGTTGATGTCAAGTTCAGGGTCAGGGGTTAGTGTTAGGGTTAGGGCTAGGTTTATGGTTCGGGTTAGTGTTAGGGTTAGGATTAGGGTTAGTTTCAGTGTTGGTGTTAGTGGTTGCCGTGAGTGTTGATTTCAGGCTCAGGGTCAGGGATTAGGGTTAGAGTTAATTTTGAATTAGGATTAGGATTGGGATTAAGTTCATGGTTAGGGTTAGGGTTAGGGTTAGGGTTGGGGTTAGGGTTTATGGTTGGTGTTGGGGTTAGGGTTGGATTTAGTTTCAGTGCTGTAGTTGAGGTTATGGTTAGGGTTGGTGTTGGGGTTAGGGTTGGGGTTGGGGTTATGGTTGGGTTGGTGTTAATTTCAGTGTTGGGATTAGGGTTAGGGTTTATTTTAGGATTAGGGTTCGGATTAGGCCTTGGTTTAGGGTTAGGGTTAGTGTTAGTGTTAGTGTTAGTGTTAGTGTTAGTATTAGGGTTAGGGTAAGGGTAAGGGTTAGGATTAGGATTATCTTTCAGAATAAGGTTAGGGTTAGTGTTAGGGTTAGGGTTAGGGTTAGGGTTGGGTTGGGGTTAGGGTAAGGGTTAGGTTTATCTTTCGGAATAAGTTTAGTGTTAGTGTTAGGGTTAGGGTTAGGGTTAGGATTATCGTTCGGGATAGGGTTATTGTTAGTGTTAGGGTTAGGATTAGAGCTAGTGATAGGGTTAGGGTTAGAGTTAGGGTTTGGGTTAGGTTTAGGGTTAGGTTTAGGGTTAGGGTTAGGGTTGTGGTTATGGTTAGTGTTTGGTTTAGGGTTAGGCTTCGGGCTAGCCTTAGGGTTACATTTAGGATTAGGGTTAGTGTTAGTGTTAGGGTTAGGGTTAGGGTTTGGGTTAGGGTTAGGGTTAAAGTTAGTTTTAGGGTTCGGGCTAGCCTTAAGGTTGTGTTTAGGGTTAGGGATAGGGTTAGGGTTAGGGTTATGCTTAGGGTTTGGGCTAGCCTTAGGGTTATGTTTAGGGTTAGTGATACGGTTACGGTTATGGTTAGGGTTAGGGGCTGTGATGTCTTAGGGTTAGGCTTAGTGTTATGATTGTGGTCCATTAGATTTAATGTTAGGTTTGTGGTTGGGATGGTTTAGGGTTAGGGTTAGGATTAGGGTTAGGGTTAGCATTGGTGTTGGGATAGGGTTAGAGTTAGCATTAGGGTTATGGTTATGTTTAGGGTTAGGGTTAGGTTTAAGGTTAGGGTTAGGGTCAGGATTAGGGTTAGGGTTAGCATTGGTGTTGGGTTAGGGTTAGGGTTAGGGTTAGCATTAGGGTTATGGTTATGGTTAGGGTTAGTATTGGGTTAGGGTTAGGGGTAGGTTAGGGTTAGGGTAGGGTTAGGGTTATGTTTAGGGTTAGCGTTGGTTTTGCGTTGCATTTGATTTAGGGTTATCGTTAGGGTTAGGGTTAGAGTTAGGGTTATGGTTGGGTTTAGGGTTAGTGTTAGGGTTAGGGTTAGGGTTAGGGTTAGGGTTATGGTTGGGGTTAGGGTTAGGGTTAGGGTTAGGTTCAGTGTTGGGGTTAGTGCTTGGTATGTGTGTTGATGTCAGGCTCAGGGTAAAGGTTTAGGATTAGGGTTAGGGCTAGGTTTAGGGTTAGGGTTAGGGTTAGTGTTAGGGATGGGGTTAGTTTCCGTGTTGGGTTTGGAGTTAGGGTTAGTTTCAGTGTTGGGGTTATTGGTTGGGTTAGTGTTAGTGTTAGGGTTAGGGTTAGGGTTAGGGTTAGGGTTAGTTTCAGTGTTGAGGTTAGTGGTTGGGTTAGGTTTAGGGTTAGGGCTAGGGTTAGGGCAATGGTTAGTGCTAGGGTTAGGGCTAGTGTTAGGGTTAGGGTTGGGGTAAGTTTCAGTGTTGCGGTTAGTGGTTGGTATGGGTTAGGGTTCGGGTTATGGTTGGGATGGTTTAGGTTTAGGTTTATGGTTGGGATTAGGATTAGGGTTAGGTTCAATGTTGGGGTTAGGGTTAGGGTTAGGGTTAGGGTTCGGGTTAGTGTTAGGGTTAGGGTTGGGGTTAATGTTAGGGTTAGGGTTAGGGTTAGGGTTAGGGTTAGGGTTAGGGTTGGGGTTAATGTTAGGGTTAGGGTTAGGGTTAGGGTTAGGGTTAGGGTTAGTTTAGGGTTAGGGTTAGGGTTAGGGTTAGGGTTAGTTTCAGTGTTGGAGTTAGTGGCTGGCGTGAGTGTTGATTTCAGGCTCAGGGTCAGGGATTAGGGTTAGGTTTAGAATTAGAGTTAGGGTTGGGATTAGGTTCAGTGTTGGGTTTATTGCTTGGGGTTAGGGTTATGTTTGGGGTTGGGGTTGGGATTAGTGTTTGGGTTAGGGTTAGGGTTGGGGTTGTTGTTAGGGCTTGGGTTAGTATCAGTGTTGGGGTTGGGTCTGGGGTTAGTTTCAGTATTGGGTTTGGGTTTGGGGTTGGGGTTGGTTTAGGGTTAGGGTTAGGGTTGGGGTTGGGTTTAGGGTTGGGGTTGGGGTTATGGTTGGGGTTGGGGTTAGGGTTAGGGTTAGGGTTAGGGTTAGGGTTGGGGTTAGTTTCCGTGTTGGGTTTGGGGTTGGGGTTGGGGTTAGGGTTAGTTTCAGTGTTGGGGTTAGTGGTTGGGTTAGGCTTAGGGTTAGGGTTAGGTTTAGGATTTGGGTTAGGGTTAGAGTTAGAGTTAAGGTTAGGGTTAGGGTTAGAGTTAGAGTTAGAGTTAGGGTTAGGGTTAGGGTTAGGGTTAGGGTTAGGTTTAGTTTCAGTGTTGGGATTAGTGGTTGGGGTTAGGGTTAGGTTTAGGGTTAGGATTAGGGTTCGGGCTTGGTTTAGGATTAGAGTTAGGGTTAGGGTTGGTGTTAGTTTCAGTGTTGGGGTTAGTGGGTGGGGTGGGTGTTGATGTCAGGCTCAGGGTCAGGGGTTAGTGTTGGAGTCTGTGTTGGTTTCAGGGTAATGGTTAGTGTTAGGGGAAGGGTTGGGGTTAGGGTTAGTTTCAGTGTTGGAGTTACTGGTTGGGTTGGGTTAGGGTTAGGGTTAGGATTAGGGTTAGTGTTAAGGTTAGTGTTAGGGTTAGGATTGGGGTTAGTTTCAATGTTGGGGTTAGTGGTTGGGGTTAGGGTTAGGGTTAAGGTTAGGGTTAAGGCTAGGATTAAGGGTAGGGTTAGGTTTAGGGTTCGTGTTAGATTCAGTGTTGTGGTTAGTGGTTGGGTTAGGTTTAGGGTTAGGGTTAGGGTTGGGGTTAGTTTCAGTGTTGGGGCTAGTGGTTGGGTTAGGGTTAGGGTTAGGGTGCAGGGTTAGGGTTAGGTTTAGGGTTAGAGTTAGGGCTAGGGTTAAGTTAGAGTTAGGGTTGGGGTTAGTTTCAGTGTTGGGGTTAGTGGTTGGGGTGGGTGTTGATGTCAGGCTCAGGGGTTAGGTTTAGGGTTAGGGTTAGGTTTAGGGTTAGCGCTAGGGTTAGGGTTAGGGTTAGGGTTAGGGTTAGTGGGTTAGGGTTAGGGTTTGGGTTAGGGTTAGGGTTAGGGTTAGTGGTTGGGTTAGGGTTAGGGTTAGGGTGCAGGGTTAGGGTTAGGTTTAGGGTTAGAGTTAGGGCTAGGGTTAAGTTAGAGTTAGGGTTGGGGTTAGTTTCAGTGTTGGGGTTAGTGGTTGGGGTGGGTGTTGATGTCATGCTCAGGGTCAGGGGTTAGGTTTAGGGTTAGGGTTAGGTTTAGGGTTAGCGCTAGGGTTAGGGCTACGGTTAGGGTTAGGGTTAGGGTTAGGGCTACGGTTAGGGCTAGTGTTAGGGTTGGGGTAAGTTTCAGTGTTGCGGTTAGTGGTTGGGGTGGTTTAGGGTTAGGGTTAGGGTTCGGGTTAGGGTTAGGGTTAGGGTTATGGTTGGGATGGTTTTGGGTTAATTTTATGGTTGGGTTAGTGTTAGGGTTTGGGTTAGGTTCAATGTTGGGGTTAGTGCTTGGGGTGGGTGATGATGTCAGGGTCAGGGCTTAGTGTTAGGGTTAGGGTTAGGGTTAGGGTTAGGGTTAGTGTTAGGGTTAGGGCTAGGTTTAGGGTTAGGGTTAGTGTTAGGGTAAGGGTTGGGGTTAGTTTCAGTGTTGGGGTTAGTGGTTGGCGTGAGTGTTGATTTCAGGCTCAGGGTCAGGGATTGGGTTAGGGTTAGGATTGGGATTAGGTTCAGTGTTGGGGTTAGTGCTTGGTGATAGGGTTATATTTGGGGTTGGGGTTGTTGGTAGGGCTGGGGTTAGTTTCAGTGTTGGGGTTGGGGCTGGGGTTAGCTTCAGTGTTGGAGTTGGGGTTGGGGTTGTGGTTAGGGTTGGGTTAGGCTTAGGGTTGGGGTTAGGGTTAGGGTTAGGGTAAGGGTTAGGGTTAGACTTAGAGTTAGGGCTCTGTTTAGGATTTGGGTTAGGGTTAACGTTAATGTTAGGATTAGGGTTAAGATTAGGCCTTGGTTTAGGGTTAGGGTTATGGCTCAGTTTAGGGTTAGGGTTAGGTTTAGGGTTAGGGTTAGGGTTAGGATTATCGTTCGGGATAGGGTTAGTGTTAGTTTTAGGGTTAGGATTAGAGCTAGTGATAGGGTTAGGGTTAGAGTTAGAGTTAGGGTTAGGGTTAGGGTTAGGGTTAGGGTTAGTTTTAGGGTTAGGATTAGAGCTAGTGATAGGGTTAGGGTTAGAGTTAGAGTTAGGGTTTGGGTTCGGTTTAGGTTTAGGGCTAGGTTAGGGTTAGGGTTAGGGTTAGGGTTATGGTTGGGGTTAGGTTTAGGGTTAGGTTAGGGTTAGGGTTAGGGTTAGGGTTAGGGTTAGGGTTAGGGTTGGGGTTGTTGTTAGGGCTTGGGTTAGTTTCAGTGTTGGGGTTGGGTCTGGGGTTATTTTCAGTATTGGGTTTGGGTTTGGGGTTGGGGTTGGTTTAGGGTTAGGGTTAGGGTTGGGGTTGGGTTTAGGGTTGGGGTTGGGGTTATGGTTGGGGTTGGTGTTAGGGTTAGGGTTAGGGTTAGGGTTAGGGTTGGGGTTAGTTTCCGTGTTGGGTTTGGGGTTGGGGTTAGGGTTAGTTTCAGTGTTGGGGGTTAGTGGTTGGGTTAGGCTTAGGGTTAGGTTTAGGGTTTGGGTTAGCGTTAGAGTTAGAGTTAGGGTTAGGGTTAGGGTTAGGGTTAGGGTTAGAGTTAGAGTTAGGGTTAGGGTTAGCGCTAGGGTTAGGGTTAGGGTTAGGGTTAGGGTTAGGGTTAGGTTTAGTTTCAGTGTTGGGATTAGTGGTTGGGGTTAGGGTTAGGTTTAGGGTTAGGATTAGGGTTCGGGCTAGGTTTAGGATTAGAGTTAGGGTTAGGGTTGGTGTTAGTTTCAGTGTTGGGGTTAGTGGGTGGGGTGGGTGTTGATGTCAGGCTCAGGGTCAGGGGTTAGGGTTGGAGTCTGTGTTGGTTTCAGGGTAATGGTTAGTGTTAGGGGAAGGGTTGGGGTTAGGGTTAGTTTCAGTGTTGGAGTTACTGGTTGGGTTGGGTTAGGGTTAGGATTAGGATTAGGGTTAGTGTTAAGGTTAGTGTTAGGGTTAGGATTGGGGTTAGTTTCAATGTTGGGGTTAGTGGTTGGGGTTAGGGTTAGGGTTAAGGTTAGGGTTAAGGCTAGGATTAAGGGTAGGGTTAGGTTTAGGGTTCGTGTTAGATTCAGTGTTGTGGTTAGTGGTTGGGTTAGGTTTAGGGTTAGGGTTAGGGTTGGGGTTAGTTTCAGTGTTGGGCTAGTGGTTGGGTTAGGGTTAGGGTTAGGGTGCAGGGTTAGGGTTAGGTTTAGGGTTAGAGTTAGGGCTAGGGTTAAGTTAGAGTTAGGGTTGGGGTTAGTTTCAGTGTTGGGGTTAGTGGTTGGGGTGGGTGTTGATGTCAGGCTCAG
>NW_028225179.1:42522066-42552066 GCF_052327205.1 Somniosus microcephalus
AATCTGAGTTGTTGCCTCAGATGATTGGTTCTCAGCTGTGTGATCAGGTTGTTCACCAGTATCAGTCTCTTGACCTGCTGTGGCTGGTCCCATGAGAAGATCTCGACGATTTCTTCTCAGAACAGCACCCTCATCTGTCTGAATGGTGTATGATCTTGATTGAACTTCACTCAGGACAGTTCCCTTCTGAGTCCATGTGTTTGCTTTGTCTTTCAACCTTACTTGGTCACCAGTGTGGAGTTCAGGTAGGTTTTGTGTTCCTCTGTCATAGTAGTACTTTTGCTTTTCTTTCTGTTGCTCTTTGAACTTCCTCACTTTCTCCCCCTCTTTTGTTTTCAGGAAGTTCTCCGGGATGGGTAGGTTTGACCTTAGCCGACGTCCCATCAGGAGTTGGGCTGGTGACATACCACACTCGAGCGGCGTTGTGCGGTATACAAGCATGCTTTGGTAGAAGTCAGTTCCACTGTCTTTTGCCTTGTACATCAGTCTTTTCACTGTCTGGACCGATTTTTCCACTAGTCCATTGGACTGTGGATAGTGAGGACTTGACGTTGTGTGGACAAAGTCCCACTCTTTGGCAAAGTGTCGGAAATTTGCATTGTTAAACTGGGGTCCGTTGTCTGTGAAGACCTCGCTTGCCACGCCATGTCTGGAGAATATGGCTTTCATACTTCTTATCACAGCTTCTGCAGTGGTGGTGTACAGTCTACAAACCTCTGGATACAGGGAGTAATAGTCTGTGACGACAAGATAGTCCTTCCCTTGACATACGAATAGGTCAGTGCCTACCTTCTGGTAAGGTCTGTCTGGTGCTGGGTGTGGCTTTAGTGGTTCTACCGGATTGCTTGCTCAATATTTCAGGCATATTGTGCAGTTTGACACCTCATTTGTCACATCTTGGTTGATTCGTGGCCAGTACATCACCTCTCGTGCTCTTTTCTTACACTTTTCAATTCCCAGATGTCCTCCATGGATCTTTTTTAGCATCTCTCTTCTCAGACTCTTTGGGATAACTATTTTACTTCCTTTATAGATGATGTCTTCGACCACTGATAGTTCCGCCCTGCAGTTCCAGTACTCTGCTATATCAGGTGAGCAGTCTTGCTTCATGTTGGGCCATCCATCCAAGATGCTTTTTCTCAGTCGTCTCATTGTTTCATCTTTGTTTGTCTCAGTCTTTATGAGCTCCATTTTTACATCTGCTATGGGCAATGCACTTGTGATCATGTCCACGTAGGCGTTCACTTTTTCATCCATTGTGGTGTTTGCGGGCTCACTTGGGTCAACAGCTCTGGACAACGTGTCTGCTGTATACATCAGCTTACCCGGTGTGTACGCAACATTCAGTGTATAGCGTTGCAGCCTGATCATCATTCTTTGTATTCTAAGCGGACAGCTATTTAGTGGCTTTTGGAACAATGCAATCAAGGGCTTATGGTCAGTCTCTACACTGATTGCTTGTCCTGCCACAAACTGGTGAAATCTTTCACAGGCGTATGTGATGCTGAGCAGCTCCTTTTCTATTTGAGCATATCGCGTCTCCGCGTCTGTCATTGAGCGCGATGCATATGCAATAGGTTGCCAGTCGTCATATTGTTGCAGAAGAACGGCACCGAGCCCACTCTGTGATGCATCTGATGATATCTTGATAGGTCTCGCTGGGTCATAAAACCTCAGAACTGGTTCCTCTGTGAGCAGTTTCTTTAGATCGCTCCATGACTTCTCATGCTCATGATTCCATTCCCATTCTATGTTCTTTTCAGTTAGTCTTCTCAGTGGCGCTATTTTTTCTGAGAGGTTGGATATGAATTTACCCATGTAGTTGATCATTCCATTAAACCTCTGCACGTCCTTTTTGCATTGTGGCCTTGGCATATTCTCAATGGCGGACACCTTTCTGGGATCTGGTCTGATGCCCTCACTGTTAAGGATATCTCCCACGAATGTCAGTTCTGTCACCCCGAGCTGGCATTTCTCTCTATTCAGCTTCAGGTTTGTTTTCCTTGTTGCTTCCAGCACTTTTTTCAGTCTCTCGTCATGCTCAGTTCTCGTGGTTCCCCTTACTATGATGTCATCCATTGATGTATCAACTCCCTCCAGGTGCTCATAGACCATATGGATAGTCTTGTGATACACTTCAGGAGCTGAGGCAATGCCAAATGGCAACCTTAGGAATCTGTATCTGCCAAATGGAGTGTTGAACGTGCACAGTCTTGAACTTGCTTCGTCCAGCTTCATCTGCCAAAATCCTGAGGATGCATCTAACTTGCTGAAATATTTTGCATTTGCAAACTGTGCCATGATTTCCTCACGTGTAGGAAGCTTGAAGTGCTCTCTCTTTATTGCTCTGTTTAGATCTCTTGGATCCAGGCAAATTCTGAGCTTTCCATTCTTTTTGTCCACTACGACGAGGGAACTCACCCACTCAGTTGGCTCATCTATCTTCTGAATCACGTTCAGGCTTTCCATCCTATCCAACTCTGCCTTCAGTTGCTTTTGAAGAGCAAACGGAACTTTTCTGCATGGATGTATGACCGGTGTCATACTTTTATCTACTCTGATCGTGTGTTCTCCTGGAATGCAGCCTAGACCCTTAAATAGGTCTTTGTACTCTTTCATGAGTTCATCATAGACTGTCTCTCCTTCGCTTTCCACAACGAGGACTCTCTTTACCAGGTTCAGTCTTTCACAGGCTTTTAACCCTAGTATGGCTTGCACATCCTTTGGCACCACGATTAATGCTAGCGTGTGCTCTCTGTCCTTGTGTGTTACTTTGACAATGCATTTTCCTTTCACTGGTATATCAGTACCTGAGTATCCGGTCACTTTCACTTGTATTCCATGTAACTTTGGTCTGGGTCTAATTCTCTTAAAATCGGTCTCTGATATCACATTAACTTGTGCTCCAGTATCCAATTTAAATGGAATGTGTATGTCATTCACTTTTAGTGTCAACATCCAGTCTCTTTCTTTTTTGTTTTCAGACACAACATCTACATTGAATTCCTCTATCTCGCTTTCATCTACTGTATGGACCTTGCTTTGTTGCGCTTGGTTCTTACAGCAACGGGCATAATGGTTGTTTTTGTTGCATCTATTGCATGTTTTACCATATGCTGGACACTTTCTTGGTGGATGCTGTGTACCGCATCGACTACATGACTTCCGATTGTCTCTTTCATTTTCGTTTGCTGGCCACGGCTCTTTTTTCACACTGGCGCTCTCTTTGTTAAACGGTTTGTATCCGTTCTTTCTCACTGCATCCACGTTGCAGCTACTGTCACTGAACAGCTCCTTTGCCTGCAACTTCACAGTCTCTGTAGCCCTACACAATGCTATGGCTTTTCCCAGGTCTAGATCTTGCTCTCTTAGCAGCCTTTCCCTTAGACCATTATCTGGAATACCACACACCAGTCTGTCTTTTATCAGCGAGTCTGTGAGTCCCCCAAATTCACACGATTTGCTCCGGTTTCTCAGTTCAGTCACATACTGATCAATAGTCTCGCCGATTTTCTGTACACATGTGAAAAATTTGTGCCTCTCAAAGGTCACGTTGCGTTTAGGTATGCAGTAGGCCTCAAACTGTTCCATTATTTTATCTAGCTTCATTTTGTCTCCATCAACAGCAAATATGAAATTATTATATACCTCCAGCGCTGCATCACCCACGACATGCAAGAACACGGACGATTTTTGTTTATCACTTTTCTCGTCAGCTCCGATTGCCGCTAAATACAACTCTAAATGTTGTTTGAACCTTCTCCAATTTTCAGCCACATTACCTGTCAATTGAAGCGTCGCCGGTGGGAGTAAACCTTCCATTTTTTCACTTCGTTAGCTATTCTCTAATGGTAAGCAACGATGTTCTCTTCTGGCTTGCTAATATGTGGAGAGCTGATTTCGCTTACTTGCCACAACTGCTTTCACTGTCCCATCAAGTTGCTAACTTCAGATTTTTTCTCTTTCAGCCACTTCTGACATCATGTTTTGATTTCTTTTTGGGTTCAATAAAGACTCATTTCTGAAAGAGAATGTTGTTTAATCTAAAGTCTTGTTCAAGACTTTCTACAGCTTTTTACAGAACACACTATGCTGTGATGCATCTAGAATGAAACTGAAAGTAAAACTCCTCTGGACTGCTTGTCTCTCACATGACCTCTGCTGGTCAGGCACAAGTAATCAAAAACACAGACAAATATGCTGTAAGGCATAAGTAATCAAACACAGACAAATATCATCACTATTTGCTGATATCATTACAATTATCGTTCGGGATAGGTTAGTGTTAGGGTTTGGATTAGAGCTAGTGATAGGGTTAGGGTTAGGGTTAGAGTTAGAGTTAGGGTTTGGGTTAGGTTTAGGTTAGGGTTAGGGTTGAGGTTAGGGTTAGGGTTAGGGTTGGGGTTACTTTCAGTGTTGGGGTTAGGGTTGGGGTTGGGGTTAGTTTTAGGTTTGGGGTTAGTGTTAGTGTTAGGGTTAGTTTCAGTGTTGGGGTTAGTGTTAGTGTTAGTGTTAGTGTTAGGGTTAGTTTCAGTGTTGGGGTTAGTGTTAGTGTTAGTGTTAGTGTTAGGGTTAGTTTCAGTGTTGGGGTTAGTGTTAGTGTTAGTGTTAGGGTTAGTTTCAGTGTTAGTGTTAGTGTTAGTGTTAGTGTTAGTGTTAGTTTCAGTGTTGGGTTAGTGGTTAGGGTTAAGGTTAGGGTTTGGGTTAGGGTTAGGGTTAGAGTTAGGGTTTGGGTTAGGTTTAGGTTAGGGTTGGGGTTACTTTCAGTGTTGGGGTTAGGGTTGGGGTTAGGGTTAGGTTTGGGGTTAGTGTTAGTGTTAGGGTTAGTTTCAGTGTTAGTGTTAGTGTTAGTGTTAGGGTTAGTTTCAGTGTTGGGGTTAGTGGTTAGGGTTAGGGTTAGGGCTAGGTTTGAGGTTAGTTTCAGTGTTGGGGTTAGTTGTTGTGGTGGGTGTTGATGTCAGGCTCAGGGTCAGGGGTTAGCGTTGGAGTCTGAGTTGGTTTCAGGGTAAGGGTTAATGTTAGGGGACGGGTTGGAGATTGAGGTTTGGGGTCCCAGAAGAATCGATATTCTCTGTTTTTTTAACAGCCTCTTGTAAAACCAACGGCTGATCAACCACACAGGAGACTGGGTCATGATATATTAACCAGATGTGTCTTGGATGAGAAGACAATGCTTACCAGTCTGGCCGATGGTGAGGGGTTCTGCCCTGGGATCCCTGAAACAGAAGAGAAGAGGAAACATGTTGGCAAGTCCACCAGTGCCACCACTTCCCGTGGGGCTGCCAGATGGTTCTACCAGCCTATAGTGAGCCCCATGCCAAGGGTAATGAAGTCTGGTTCTTTCCAACAGGTTCCTTGTTTGAGGCCCATCGGATGTGTGGGTGAGGATTGGATGGTTCGATGGTCACTGTGTCTGATGGGATTACCATCGCCAAATCCACCACCATCAATATCCTGGGGGTCACCATTGACCAGAAACTTAACTGGACCAGCCACATAAATACTGTGGCTACAAGAGCTGGTCAGAGGCTGGGTACAACACTCAAGAAGCTCGACACCATCCAGGACAAAACAGCCTGCTTGATTGGCACCCAATTCACCACCTTAAACATTCACTCCCTCCACCAGCAGCGTACCGTGGCTACAGTGTGTACCATCTACAAGATGTAAGGCTTCTTCGACAGCAGCTCCCAAACCCTCAAACTCTGCCGCCTGGAAAGATGAGGGCAGCAGGCTGTAAGGATCCATCATTTACTGTAAAAGTTTGCTGTAACTTCACCAAGCCTAAAAGTTGACCAAATTTTATGTACCAGCATGCCTTGAGAGGCCAAGAGACTTTCTGCTGAACAAATGTTACATAGAAACATAGAAGATAGGAGTAGGCCATTCAGCCCTTCAAGCCTGCTCTGCCATTCAATGAGATCGTGGCTGATCATCCAAATTCAGTACCCTGTCCCTGCCTTTCTCCCCATGTCCCTTGATCCCTTTAGCCTTAAGAACTATATCTAACTCCTTCTTGAATATATTTAATGATTTGGCCTCAACTGCCTTCTGTGGTAGAGAATTCCATAGGTTCACCACTCTCTGGGTGAAGAAATTCCTCCTCATCTCTGTCCTAAATGGCTTAACCCTTATCCTTAGACTGTGACCCCTGGTTCTGGACTCCCCGACCATCGGGAACATCCTTCCTGCATCTAGTCTGTCTACTCCTGTTAGAATTTTATAAGTTTCAATGAGATCCCTTTCATTCTTCTAAACTCCAGTGAATATAAGCCTAATCGACCCAATCTCTCTTCATACGTCATCCCTGCCATCCCAGGTATCAGTCTGGTGAATCTTCGCTACACTCCCTCCATGGCAAGAACATCCTTCCTCAGATAAGGCGATCAAAACTCGCACACAATACTCAAGGTGTGGTCTCACGCAAGGCCCTGTACAACTGCAGCAAGACATCCATGCTCCTGTACTGAATCCTCTCGCTATGAAGGCCAACATACCATTTGCCTTCTTAACTGCCTGCTGCACCTGCATGCTTCCCTTCAGCGACTGGTGCACAAGGACACCCAGGACTCGTTGCACTTCCCCTTTTCTCAATCTATTGCCTTTCAGATAATAATCTGCCCTTCCTGTTTTTGCCACCAAAGTAGATAACCTCGCATTTATTCATATTATACTGCATCTGCCGTGCATCTGCCAGTCACCCAACCTGTCCAAATCATACTGGAGTTTCTCTGCATCCTCCTCACAGCACACACGCCCACCCAGCTTTGTGTCATCTGCAAACTTGGAGATATTACATCTAGTCCCCTTGTCTAGATCATTAATATATATTGGCCCAGAAATTCGGGTCTCCACGGGTGAGTACTCATGGGGTACTCACCTGTAAGCCCAATGGAAGTGCCCGGTTTCGTGCATGTACTGCACATGTGCGGGAAACCGGCACTTCAGTTCCCCTGAAAGAAGGGGTTCAGAAGTCGAACGCGTGCGCGGGAGGGGCTGCGCGTGTGCATCGAACTTACATTTTTTTGGCAGGTTTTCCCGGGAGGGTAAGGTCTCCAGAAGTTAGACATGTAAAAAGCAGTCGCAAGGCCTGCTTTTTACAAGGTAAGTGGTGAATTAATTAAAATAAAACATTTTTTCCACAGGTTTATTATTTTTAAATACTTTAAAGAAAGGTAAGTTTATTTTTAGCCCTGTTAGAAAATGCAAATAAATTTTTCAAAAATTTAACCTATTGTTTAAAATAGTTATTTCATGTAATTTATAGTTTACTAGCTGGAGTGCCCGGCGGTGCCGAGGGAACTCAAGAACCCTGTGCCATGTTTATAAAACTGTTTATGAGACTGTTAGGATTGAAGAACTCTTCTTAAGCACCCAGGAGGTGGTTCTTTAACTTCATTTTTTGTTAATGGAGATCACCAGTCAGAAGTGGTGCGTCCAAGTCTGCTACATTTTCTTGAGGGCATGCTGTTATGAAAAAGAAAAAATAATTTTTATATATATAAATGAGTCCGTCTGTCTGTCTGTCTGTGTGGGAAGGAGAAAGAGAGAGAGAGGGAAAGAGAGAGAGGGGGAAGGAGAGAGAGAGAGAGAGAGAGAGGGGGGAAGGAGAGAGAGAGAGGGGGAAGGAGAGAGAGAGAGGGGGAAGGAGAGAGAGAGAGAGAGGGGGGAAGGAGAGAGAGAGGGAAGGAGAGAGAGAGAGAAAGGGAAGGAGAGAGAGACAGAGAGGGAAGGAGAGAGAGAGAGAGAGGAAGGAGAGAGAGAGAGAGGGGGAAGGAGAGAGAGAGAGAGAGGGAAGGAGGAGAGAGGAGAGAGGGAAGGAGAGAGTGAGGGAAGGAGATAGAGAAGAGAGGAAGACACCCCGGGGAAGGGGCTGGGACTCAGAGCCCGGCAGGTAAAGAAGGGCGGCCGCCATTTTGTGAGGTCGGCGGGAAGTTTGAATCGCGGCAGCCGAAGGAAGGAAGGAAGGAAGAAGGCGATATTGTGGGTTTTAAAATTTTTAAAAGAAGGATCCAGAGAGAGGAGATGTAGGTGAAGCCGGAGGTTCTAATCGCTCAGTCTGTGTGTGTGTTGTGTGAGGAGACAGAGACTCCCTTCCCCGCGCTCCCTCTCCCACCCCCTCACTCATTCCCTCCCTCACCCTCTCTCTCCCTCCCCCTCTCTCTCCCTGCCCCTCTCTCTCTCCCCACTCTCTCTCCCCTTTCTCTCGCTCTCTCCCCCTCCCTCCCTGCTCTCTCTCCCTCCCTCTCTCCCCCTCCCTCCCCGCTCTCTCTCCCTCCCTCTCTCTCCCTCCCTCCCCTCTCCCTCTCTCCCTCTCCTCTCCCTCCCTCCCCCTCTCTCTCTCCCTCCCCCGTCTCTCCCTCCTTTCCTCTCTCCCACCTCCCCCCTCTCCCCCTCTCTCCTTCTCCCCCTCTCCCCCTCTCCTCTCCCTCCCTCTCTCCCCCCCTCCCCCTCTCTCTCTCCCTCCCCCTGTCTCTCCCTCCCCCTCTCTCTCTCCCTCCCCCTGTCTCTCCCTCCTTTCCTCTCTCTCCCTCCCTCCCCTCTCCCTCCCTAGGGCCTCAGGCCTGGCCTGACTGACCTCAGCTGAGCTCCCGCTCCGGCCCGAGCCCCCGTGCGCGGCCTAGCGCCTCAAGCCCAGCCCGACTGACCTCAGCTGAGCTCCCGCTCTGGCCCGAGCCCCCGTGCGCGGCCTAGCGCCTCAAGCCCGGCCCGACTGACTTCAGCTGAGCTCCCGCTCCGGCCCGAGCCCCCGTGCACGGCCTAGCGCCTCAGGCCCGGCCCGACTGACCTCAGCTGAGCTCCCGCTCCGGCCCGAGCCCCCGTGCGCAGCCTAGCGCCTCAAGCCCGGCCCGACTGACCTCAGATGAGCACCCGCTCGGCCCGAGCCCACGTGCGTGGCCTAGCGCCTCAAGCCCGGCCCGACTGACCTCAGCTGAGCTCCTGCTCCGGCCCGTGCCCCCATGCGCGGACTGCGCCTCAGGCCTGGCCCGACAGACCTCAGCTGAGCTCCCGCTCCGGCCCGAGCCCCCGTGCGCGGCCTAGCGCCTCAAGCCCAGCCCGACTGACCTCAGCTGAGCTCCCGCTCTGGCCCGAGCCCCCGTGCGCGGCCTAGCGCCTCAAGCCCGGCCCGACTGACTTCAGCTGAGCTCCCGCTCCGGCCCGAGCCCCCGTGCATGGCCTAGCGCCTCAGGCCCGGCCCGACTGACCTCAGCTGAGCTCCCGCTCCGGCCCGAGCCCCCGTGCGCGGCCTAGCGCCTCAAGCCCGGCCCGACTGACCTCAGATGAGCACCCGCTCGGCCCGAGCCCACGTGCATGGCCTAGCGCCTCAAGCCCGGCCCGACTGACCTCAGCTGAGCTCCTGCTCCGGCCCGCGCCCCCATGCGCGGACTAGCGCCTCAGGCCTGGCCCGACAGACCTCAGCTGAGCTCCCGCTCCGGCCCGAGCCCCCATGCGTGGCCTAGCGCCTCAGGCCCGGCCCGACTGACCTCAGCTGAGCTCCCGCTCCGACCCGAGCCCCTGTGCACGGCCTAGCGCCTCAGGCCCAGCCCGAGTGAGCCCTGATGAGCTCCCGCTGCGGGCCTCCGATGCCGCTCCACTGCTGGATTTATTTTGGGATTAGCCTGGAGAGAGAGGCGGGGAAAGAGCGCTTCAGGCCCGGCCCGATGGATCCCTGCCGCTCCGGTCTCTGGTTTTTCACGCTCCCGCACTATGGCAGTTTGAAGGATTAGACCCCGCCCACACACGCCATGAAACGCCCCCCGTGACGCAGCGTGTAAGTGCAGATCGGAGGCTTGCACCCGCGGGAAGCCCCCAACCCGAATTTCTGGGCCATTGTGAATAGCTGGGGTCCTAGCGCCGATCCCTGCGGTACCCCACTAGTCACCGCCTGCCACTCAGAAAAAGACCCGTTTATTCCAACTCTTTGAGTTAATGTAAAACCGCTGCGGCTGCAAGCTGTTACTCAGATGAAGAAGCGACAGGCCCTGAGCAGGAACAAAGATGTGCGGGTTAGGTTGATTGGCTATGATAAATTGACCCTTAGTGTTAGGGGGATTAAATACGTGGGGTTACGGGGATAGGGTGGGATATGTGTTGGTGTAGGGGTTACGGGGATCAGGTGGGATATGTGTCGGTGCAGGCTCGATGGGCCGAAATGGCCTCTATCTGCACTGTGGGGTTTCTGTGATTTCTGTGATCTGTGAAATGGTCGGGCGTTACAAAGGCAGGAACGTCTTCAGGCAAGTGGTGTAACCGGTCGTGCGGACCACCCACTGACTGACTGACCGCTGATAAGAAGAGGAAAACAATTGCTGACCATTTTTCACACAGTTTGGGACACGTATGCTGTGGGCGGCTCTCGAGGTTTTGGGTTATAAAAGACGTTAAAAACACACTCGGGGCTGCGGTCAGGGCAACCTGGTCAGTTGCCAGTTAAAGTCGTAGGTCTGGGCATTGCCGAACCGACCACTCGCGGGTGTTAGTACGTGTTATGAATCTTATGATCCATGAAGAAAGACTCATGAAATAACGCTGGACAGCCAGCTGGTGGCGCCGTCCAAGGAGTATAAATTCTCGGGCGTGGGCCCAGCTTGCCCAGGACATTGTGTAAACAGGGACTAGTGAATGATAACTAGACCTCCATGTTTTGAAACAAGTTGATTAAAGCCTTGCTTTATACCCAAACCAAGTACGTAGTGAGTTTTATTACGTCAGTACGTATGTGGTGTTTGCTTCTGATCGCTTGAGTTTAAAGTGAAGGAATAAACCTGTGTATGCTTTAAGTATAATCGGGGTCTGTTATAGGCAACAGTACTATTAGATGCCTACTGGTAATCTCTTGCTGATTTTTAAGTAAAAGAAAGTTTTTCCCTGAAATTCTTGGGTATTGGCCCAGTAATTCCGGGCCCAAAGCGTGAGTACGGACGGAGTACTCACGCGTGGGCCCGATGGAAGTGCCGGTTTTCAGCATGCACAGCGCATGCGTGGAAAACTGGCATTTCCTGTCCTCTGAACCAAGGGATTCAAAGGACGAACGCGTGCACGCAGGAGTCTGCACATGCGCGCTGGAATTCCTTTTTTCCCCACAGGTTCGCGCGTGTGTAAGGGCCTCTCCTTTTTACGAATGTAAAAAGGAGACATAAGGACTGCATTCTTTAAGGTAAGTGGTCTATTACTTAAAATTATAACATTTTTTCCTCAGCTTTATTGTTTTTCAGGACTTTACAGTAAGGTAAGTTTATTTTTAGACCCGAATTTTAAAAAAATTATTTTTTTCAAAAATTTGATTAATTGTTTAAAATAGTTTTTAAAAGTTATTTATAGTTTATTTAATTATTGGGATGTTTTTTAAAATTTTATTTAAAGTTAAACTAGTCTTTTGGGCGCCCGTACTTTTCATGAGTTTGACAGTTCTTACTATCAAACTCATGAATGAAGTTTCCCCTCCCCTGATTGGCTGCCCAGTGCTCACCTGATCTCAGCCGGCACATCGCACTAACTACGCCGCTGGATCAGGTAAGCACAGTGCGCCGACAGCTGAACCGGGCCAGTGACAGGAATTCCAAGCAGGCCCAGGCTTCAGATGTCGGCGCGCCGGGTGAGTGCACATCGGGGGCTTGCACGCGCGGCAAGCTCCCGATCCTAATTTCTGGGCCATTGTGTTGTCTGTTTCACGGCTCTGAACTCGATAAACTGTTGGACGGGCCGAGGGGTAATTCCATGCATCTTACAAGGCGCGCGGGAACACCACCACCTACAAGTTCCCCTCCAAGTCACACACCATCCTGACTTGGAAATATATCGGCCGTTCTTTCGTCGTCGCTGGGTCCAAATCCTGGAACTCCCTTCCCTAACAGCACTGTGGGAGCACCTTCACCACGCGGACTGCAGCGGTTCAAGAAGGTGGCTCACCACCACCACCACCTTCTCGAGGGCGATCAGAGATGGGCTATAAATGCCGGCCTTGCCAGTGACTCCCGCATCCCGTGCATGAATACAAGTAAATAAATCAGCGTGTCCCATGGGGTGTGTGGGGTGAGGATTGGATGGCTCGATGGGCACCAAGCCCCATGGGTTCTGTGGGGTGAGGATTGGATGGCTCGATGGGCACCAAGCCCCATGGGTTCTGTGGGGTGAGGATTGGATGGCTCGATGGGCACCAAGCCCCATGGGTTCTGTGGGGTGAGGATTGGATAGCTCGATGGGCACCAAGTCTCATGGGTTCTGTGGGGTGAGGATTGGATGGTCACTGAGGCCCATGGGTTGGGCTGAAGACCATGACTGGTAGCAGTAGGCAGCAAAGGAGCGATGGGCAGGCCAAATCCTGACCGCCATTAAGTTAGGTCAGTTGGCAACTCTGGGTTCAAGGGTCGTGCACCCTCCCTGATCGAATGTTTGGACTCGCCATAATTTAAGAGACCCGGAACGAACCATAATAGCAGACTGAAGTAAAATGCATCTAAAGGCACCAGGTAATGTCCACCTTACCTGGAATTTCGTATCACATCAAACTGCGCAGTGGTCCGATCTGCATAATGGAAGATTCAGAGATTAGGAGCAGAGAAAAATAAAGGGCAGGAACAGACTGTGCATTGTGCCCAGGAGCGTCCAATCTAAACAGTGTTGTACCTGATCTGGGTGTATTTGTTGGGAACAGTGTAGCGGGATCTTTAATCTGTATTTTTTTTTATTCGTTCATAGGATGTGGGCATCACTGGCAAGGCCAGCATTTATTGCCCATCCCTAATTGCCCTCGAGAAGGTGGCGGTGAGCCACCCTCTTGAACCGCTGCAGTCCGTGTGGTGAAGGTACTCTCACAGTGATGCTAGGGAGGGAGTTCCAGGATTTTGACACAGCGACAATATAGGATCGGCGATATACTTCTAAGTCAGTAAGTTGTACGACTTGGAGGGGGACTGGGAGGTGGTGGTGTTCCCATGCGCCTGCTGCCCTTGTCTTTCTAGGTGGAAGAGGTCGCAGGTTTGGGAGGTGCTGCCGAAGAAGCCTTGGCGAGTTGCTGCAGTGCATCTTGTAGATGGTACACACTGCAGCCACGGTGCGCCGGTGGTGGAGGGAGTGAATGTTTAAGGTGGTGGATGGGGTGTCGATTAAGCGGGCTGCTTTGTCCTGGATGGTGTCAAGAGGAAGCTTAACACTGTATCTCACCCGTGCTGTACCTGCCCTGGGAGTGTTTGATGCGACAGTGTAGAGGGAGCTTTACTCTGTATCTAACCCGTGCTGTACCTGCCCTGGGAGTGTTTGATGCGACAGTGTAGAGGGAGCTTTACTCTGTATCTAACCCACGCTGTACCTCCCCTGGGAGTGTTTGATGCGACAGTGTAGAGGGAGCTTTACTCTGTATCTAACCCGTGCTGTGCCGGTCCTGGGAGGGTTTGATGAGACAGTGTAGAGAGAGCTTTACTCTGTATCTAACCTGTACTGTAATTGCCCTGTGAGTGTTTGATGGGACAGTGTAGAGGGAATATTACTCTGTATCTAACAGTGCTGTACCTGCCCTGGGAGTGTTTAATGAGACAGTCTAGAGGGAGCTTTACTCTGTATCTAACCCATGCTGTACCTGCTCTGGGAATGTTTGATGGGGCAGTGTAGAGGGAGCTTTACTCTGTATCTAAACCGTGCTGTACCTGCCCTGGGAGTGTTCGATGGGGCAGTGTAGGGGGAGCTTTACTCTGTATCTAACCCATGCTCCACCTGCCCTTGGAGTGTTTGATGGGACAGTGCAGAGAGAGCTTTACTCTGTATCACATCCCGTGCTGTACCTGCCCTGGGAGTATTTGATGGGAAAGTGTAGAGGGAGCTTTACTCTGTATCTAACCCGTGCTGTACCTGCCCTGGGAGTGTTTGATGGGACAGTGTAGAGGGAGCTTTACTCTGTATCTAACCTGTGCTGTACCTGCCCTGGGAGTGTTTGATGGGACAGTGTAGAGGGAGCTTTACTCTGTATCTAACCCATGCTGTACCTGCCCTGGGAGTGTTTGATGCAACAGTGTAGAGGGTGTTTTACTCTGTATCTAACAAGTGCTGTAGCTCCTCCAGATTGTGCAGGCACTCACCCTTTGTAGCCTTGAGACAGTTTGCACACAGCAACAGGAAACCACAGAGAGAAAGAATCGAGAGGAGGAGGAGGCCGATTCCACTGATGTTCAACAGCTCCATCGAACTGCAGAGTGAGAGAGAGAGACTGTGAAATCTGTTTGGAGGCCTGTCAAACATTCTCACTGGTATCTTAGCGAGATGTGAGCTGGAGTCTCGGTGTTGTCCCATTTACTCTCCCGCCCTGAATGCATTTTTTTTGCTCCACCCGCCGCGTCTCGGGATTGGTCGCCCTGGAGACCGAGTAACCGCTCGCTAGGCTCGAACCGAGGCCTACTCTAGGCCTCACCCTGACCTTGGGTTGGAGATAGAGAGAGGGAGTGTGAGAGAGAGAGCGAGGGAGGGAGAGTCAGAGAGAGAGAGACTGGGAAGAAAGAGAGCTAGAGAGAGACAAAGAGAAAGAGTAAGATAGAGAGAGATAGAGAGAGAAAGAAAAAAAAGTTACAGGGCGATTTAAAAAGAAAGACTTGCATTTCTATAGCGCCTCTCACAACCACCAGACATCCCAAAGTGCTTCACAGCCAATGAAGTACTTTTTGAAGTGTAGTCACTGTTGTGATGTGGGAAACGCGGCAGCTAATTTGCGCACAGCAAGCTCCCACAAACAATGGTCCTCAGCCCCACACACAGAGCAGAAAGGGCCCAGGCTCCATCACACAGTTCACCTCCTCCCTCCTTCCCTCTCTCCATCTCTCCCTCCCTTTTAGGAAACAAAAGCTGTGAAATTCCACTCCGATCCTGGCAGAGAAACGAAGAGGTTCGAGGAGAGGTCAGCGAAGACAGGAGACATTCCACCGACACCAAGATACCCTCGACAGAGACAGACACAGAGACAGACACAGAGAGAGAGAGAGAGAGAGAGAGGGAGAGAGGGAGGGAGAGAGAGAGACACCAAGATACCCTCGACATACACTAACAACAGAGACAGACACAGAGGGAGAGAGGGAGAGAGAGAGAGACAGAGAGAGAGAGCGAGAGAGGGACGCAGAGAGAGACAGAGAGAGAGCGAGAGGGGGAGAGAGAGGGACGGAGAGAGAGAGACAGAGAGAGTGAGAGAGAGAGGGAGGGACGGAGAGGGAGAGAGAGACAGAGAGAGAGACAGAGAGAGGGAGGGACGGAGAGAGAGAGAGAGACAGAGAGAGCGAGGGAGGGACGGGGAGAGAGGGAGAGAGAGACAGAGAGAGCGAGAGAGTGGGAGGGATGGAGAGGGAGAGAGAGACAGAGAGAGAGAGAGGGAGAGAGGGAGGGATGGAGAGAGAGACAGAGACAGAGAGAGAGACAGAGAGCGAGGGAGGGACGGGGAGAGAGAGACACTCCCCTGTTGCCAGTTCTGACTGCCGCACTGTCAGATATGCCAATGTTTGGGACGAGACCTTAAACCGAGGGCCCCGGCTGCCCTCTCAGGCGGCACCTGTATAATCCCAGGGATGCTATTGGAAGAAGAGTAGGGTTGGGGAGTTCTCCCCGGTGTCCTGGGACCAGCTTCTCTTTCCCAAACCTTGGCGGGACTCACCCTGCGATCCTCCGATTCACAACCCCAGCCTCCGACAGAGCTGCGAGCGGCCCTGCAACGTTCCGGGGTCCCTCGAGCGCTGGGACCTTGCTGCCCGCCGGTGAATGGAGAATGTCGACCTGACCCCCTTTTCCCTCTCTTTCTCGCTCCGCTCCCTTGCTGCTCTGCAGAATCACTCAACACACGACTGTTGCTCGCCGTCTTCAAGCACCAGTACTTCAGTCGATGATCACCTGCCCCCGTGTCTGTCGGTCTTACGTAATTTGTTCCATGCAGAGCTGATGACCCACTGGTTAGTGACAGGATGTGGTTGCTCGTACAGCACGGACTAGGCCTCAGGCCTCGGCCGGTATGAGCAGAAAAACAGCAACCTCACATCCAGCAACAAGATCAAAGCCCCAACCCCACGCCCAAGGTGAGGGGGGTGGGGAGGAGAACTCACAGCGAAGGTGCTTCACTGCCCAAGGCCGTTCCGTAACGGTCTGAAGGGGCGAGGGGTCGAGTCCCGGGCTCGGGGGCCTCGAGCCTGTAATCTAGGCCCGAAAACTCCTGGTTGCTAAGGGAGTGGCTCTCCCGTCGGAGGGGCAGTACTGAGGGAGCGCTGCACTGTTGGAGGGGCAGTACTGAGGGAGCGCCGCACTGTCCGAGGGGCAATACTGAGGGAGTGCCGCACTGCCAGAGGGGCAGTACTGAGGGAGCGCTGCACTGTTGGAGGGGCAGTACTGAGGGAGTGCCGCACTGTCCGAGGGGCAGTACTGAGGGAGCGCTGCAATGTCGGAGGGTCAGTAATGAGGGAGCGCCGCACTGTCTGAGGGGCAGTACTGAGGGAGTGCCGCACTGTCGGAGGGGCAGTACTAAGAGAGCGCTGCACTGTCAGAGGGGCAGTACTGAGGGAGCGCTGCACTGTCGGAGGGGCAGTACTGAGGGAGCGCTGCGCTCTCGGAGGGGCAGTACTGAGGGAGCGCCGCACTGGCGGAGTGTTAGTACTGAGGGAGCGCGGCACTGTCCGAGGGGCAGTACTGAGGGAGCGCTGCACTATCGAAGGGACAGTACTGAGGGAGCGCTGCACTGTCGGAGGGGCAGTACTGAGGGAGCTCCGCACTGTCGGAGGGGCAGTACTGAGGGAGCGCCGCACTGTCGGAGGGGCAGTACCGAGGGAGCGCTGCACTGTTGGAGGGGCAGTACTGTGGGAGTGCCGTACTGTCGGAGGGGCAGTACTGAGGGAGCGCAGCACTGTCGGAGGGGCAGTACTGAGGGAGCGCCGCACTGTCAGAGCGGCAGTACTGAGGGAGTGCCGCACTGTCGGAGGTGCCGTCTTTCGGGATGAGACGTTAAACCGAGAGCCCCGTCTGCTCTCTCAGGTGGATGTAAAATCCCTCAGCCACTATCGGACGAAGAACTGGGGAATTTTCCCGGCGTCCTGTGGCCAATATTTATCCCTCAACCAACAATGCTAAAAATACTCACAGCTTAACTAAAGCTGAGTCTGTCGATCTCACACCCAATGTGGGATTGAGCCACACACACACACATAGAGCAGTGCCAGGCCTGGGAGGCAGCCTGAAGCAAGATGGCCGAATGAGCGACCATTTCAGAGCCTCGGGCCTGCTGCTGGATCCAATCTCTAGGCCTCAGTCCCTCAACCCGCAGGCCAGGAGGCTGTAAGGGGTGGTTATGGGGGCCCAGTTACCAAGCGGCTGCCCCAACGTGTGGTGTATGTAACCTGTTCCACCTTAAGAGAACTTAAGCCTGTTCCACCTTAAGAGATGTACTACTTTCTCTGGCTGCTGTATACGTAATACCGGTGGTGACCACCGGTATATAAGCACTGTGTAGTAAGATTGTATTTAGTATAGTCCTGAGCTCCAACCAGTAAAGACCTGTTGAACTTTAATCTTGTAGTCTGTGTTAGTAATTACAACTAGAACACACAGACTTAACAGTGGCGATGAGTCCGATTCTTACCCTGCGGCAGTTTATATCCACGGCGGCTTCGTCCACAGAACGGACGTCGAAGAGAGGCTTCCGCCCTCATCACCCTGCTGGAAGACACGGCGCGCGGCAGGCATCGAGAAACCAGAGTGCAGAAGACATCCTGAACTCGAAGCCTCCACCAGCGGCTGTCAGCTATCTTCTTTCTTCCTCGGTGGTGGGTAAGCCGGGCAGCGACGCGACCAGAAAGTCGGCCGCGTTGGCTGTACAGATGGGGAGGGAAGACGGAGGAATAAGGGCGGTGAGATCGATCGCGACCAGAGATAAGGGCCGGGCCGCATTCGGGCCGAAAGGCGCAGCGCGGGGACATCGATCGCGGCTGGTGATAAGGGCCGGGCCGCATTCGGGCTAAAAAGGCGCAGCGTCTGGGGCAACTGAAGGCGCGAGAGCCGCGGTGAAGCGGAGACAGCGTCGGGGGACGGGTGAAGACCGCCAAGCGCGGGAAAACCGCCATTTTGTAGGCGGAGGATGAAGACAAGAGCGGGAAGCTGCCATCTTGGATAAAAATAAAAATAAATTAAATTGCAACGATGCCTAAACATGGGAACATTAATACCTTTGATAGCGACATCGAAGATTGGGCCATGTATGTAGAACGCATACAAAATTATTGTAAAGCAAATAAAATTCCAGATGAAGAGAAAGCACTAACATTATTAAACTTAATGGGTGCGAAGACATACGGGCAATTGAAACACCTTTTATCACCAGATGAACCGGCGGATAAGACGTTCGAGGAGATTGTTACTGTCCTGAAAAATCATCTAAACCCCACGCCGCTGATGCTAGCGGAACGATTTAAATTTTACAGCAGAAGGCAGCTGAAGGATGAAAGCAATGCTGAATATTTAATGGAATTGCATAAGCTAGCAAAGTACTGTCAGTTTGGAACGAGACTGACAGAGGCGCTACGAGATAAATTTGTGTGTGGTTTATTAAAAGAAGATACACAAAAGCGACTGCTCGAGGAGAATGAGCTGACGCTTGAGAAAGCGGTCACTATGGCAGCAGCACACGAAGCCGCAGCGAGAGGCACGGCAGTAATGCAGCTACGGTCACCGGAACTCAGTACAAATAAATTGGGTTTGAGTACTGTAAAATGTTATCGTTGTGGAAAGACAACGCACGATCAGAACCAGTGTTGGTTTAAAAACCAAGAATGCAGAACGTGTGGCAGGCTTGGCCACATAGCTAAAGTATGCCGGTCAGGAAAGAAGACCAGCAACAAAAAGTCACCGCAAGGAAAATACATAAAGGTACACAAGGTGACAAAGAACAGTTCGACTGAACAGAAGTCAGATTCAGACGCTAGCAGTAATGAACTGGGTAGCTTAAGAGTACACAACGTTGGTAAGGATGCAGATCTCCAGACAATTTGGGTCACCCTTCAGATAGCAGGAGTCCAAGTAAAGATGGAATTGGACACTGGATCGGCATTGACGGTCATGAATAAGAAAGATTACAAAAGGTTATTCCAACGTATTCCCTTATGGGATACGGAGATTATATTGAAAACATACACGGGGCAAAGAGTGTACCCCATCGGAAAGATAGAGGTAAAAGTGGTCCACAAGGGCGAAGAAAGCCAAGTAATGGACTTATATGTGCTACCTGAAGGAGGTCCACCACTACTGGGACGGGAGTGGATTAGGAAAATGAATATGGACTGGCACTCCTTGAAGGCACTAACGGTAGATTCCGGGGAAACAGATGTCAAACCTAAACAATTGTCCAAAATATTGGATGATGCTAAAGAGGTGTTCCAGCAGGGACTGGGAACACTGAGAGGAATTACGGCAAACATCAAGATTGATGAACATGCACACCCAAAATTTTTTAAAGCCAGACCGGTACCCTATGCAATACGACCTACTGTAGAAGCGGAACTGGAAGCGCTAGAACGTTCAGGTGTACTGTCTAAGGTAGATTGGAGTGAGTGGGCTACGCCCATTGTTCCCGTTATGAAACGTCCTTCGAGCAACAAGCCAGGAGAACCAGGGAAGGTTCGCATCTGTGGAGATTTCAAAATCACCGTTAATCCGGTGCTTCACACGGTGCAGTATCCGCTTCCGTGGATTGAGGATATTTTTGCTTTGTTGTCTGGCGGGAAACACTTCACCAAGATAGACCTGGCGCAGGCGTACTTGCAGATGGAGGTTGAAGAAGAGTCACGCCAATACCTCACGATCAACACGCATCGAGGTTTGTACCGGTACAATAGGCTGGTTTTTGGAGTGGCATCGGCTCCAGCAATTTGGCAGAGGGCCATGGAGCAGGTATTACAGGGAATTCCAGGCACACAATGTTATCTGGATGATATTCTGATTACAGGTGATGGTGATGAAGAACACCTCGCAAACTTGGAACTGGTGCTCAACAGACTGAAAGAGTATGGACTTAGAGTTAATCGGCAGAAATGTGAGTTCTTCCAGAAGCGGATCTCGTACTGTGGTCATGTCATTGACCGGGAGGGGCTTCATAAGCCTCCTGACAAGATAGAGGCAGTTGTAAAGGCTCCCGCTCCGGATAATGTCTCTCAGTTGAGGTCGTTTCTAGGATTGATTAACTATTACCATAAATTTCTACCAAATCTATCCACGGTACTGCACCCGCTAAACGCTCTCTTACAGAAGGGGGTACCATGGGAATGGAGCGAAAACTGTAAGAAGGCATTTTGCAAAAGCAAAGAATTGATCACCTCAGAGGAAGTGTTGGCTCACTTCAACCTGACACTGCCTATTCGGTTGGCTTGTGATGCTTCTCCATATGGTATTGGGGCAGTACTCTCACACAAGTTGCCAAATGGCACGGAAAGGCCAGTCACGTTTGCATCCAGATCATTGACCTCCGCTGAGCGCAACTATGCGCAGATCGATAGGGAGGCTCTCAGCCTTGTATGGGGAGTGAAGAAGTTTAATCATTACCTGCAGGGCCAAAAATTCACACTTCTGACAGACCATCAGCCGTTGGTATCCATTTTTAACCCTAAGAAGGGTGTTTCAGTGATGACAGCACAGCGTCTCCAGAGATGGTCCCTTTTCCTAGGGGCACATCAATATCAAATAGAATTCAAAGGTACGAAGCAGCATGGCAATGCTGATGGGCTGTCGTGCCTGCCACTACCTGAAGAAGAAGAAACAACGAAAGTTGACCCTGTTGAGTTATTTCATTCGACCATCATCGAGTGTTTACCAGTCACCAATGCAAGTGTTGAAAGAGAAACCAGGAACGACCCGACACTGTCCAGAGTCTACGAGGTGACAGTGAAAGGATGGCCAACACGTGGTGATCCTCTGTTACCGGCATTCTCGGCAAGGCGAGACCAGCTGTCCATCTGCCATGGTACTTTGATGTACGGGACAAGAGTGATTATTCCTCCCAAGTTAAGGGAAAGAGTTCTAAAAGAACTGCATGAAGGTCATCTGGGGGGAGTTAAGATGAAAAGTCTTGCTAGGGCTTTTGTATGGTGGCCGGGTATTGACCAACAGATAGAGGAGTTGACGAAAAGCTGCGCTGGGTGCCAAAAAGTGCAAAATGCACCTCCGATCGCACCACTACACCCATGGGAACGGCCTTCAGCCCCATGGCAACGCGTACATATTGACTTTGCTGGTCCATTCATGGACTCCATGTTCCTAATTGCGGTGGACGCACATTCCAAATGGCCAGAAGTGATCAAGATGAATACCACTACTTCAGAAAAGACAATTGCGGTGTTAAGAACAATATTCGCAAGGAACGGATTGCCAGAACAGATCTGTTCGGACAACGGACCACAGTTCGTGTCGGAAGAATTCCAAAAATTCTTAAAGAAGAATGGGGTGAAACATTATACCTCTGCCCCATATCATCCGGCGACAAACGGGTTGGCCGAGAGATTTGTCCAAACATTCAAAAAGGCAATAAAGGCCATGAACGATGATCAGATTCCGCTACAGCACAAGGTGGACAATTTCCTAATGGCATATTGAAACGCCGCTCATGCAGTGACTAACCAAAGTCCTGCCATGATGTTTTATAACAGGAGGTTGCGGTCCAGGTTGGACTTGTTAAAACCAAATGTGCGGAGGGAAGTGGAAAACAAACAGTTCCGGCATATTAATAACAAGACCACTCGAAGTTTCGACGTAGGACAACCAGTGTTGGCAAGGGGCTATGGAAACAAAAAATGGCAGTCCGGAACAATTCGGGCCAGACAAGGACCTCTAATGTACACAGTAGATATTGGTAACAATGTGATAAGGCATCATGCGGATCAACTGGTAGAATCGAGAGCAAGGGTCGAACCCATGGTTGCGACAGAGACAACTGTGGAAGACGTTAATGAACCTGAAGCATCTACCTCGGCAGGGAATGTACCTGAGGATGATAACACCCAATGCATGGGAGACCAACTAGAGGAGTCACCTCAGCAACAGGAATCAGAGACCACTGAAAGGCGTTATCCAAACCGAATCAGAAGGCCTCCTGAGAGACTGAACCTTTGAACTGTTTATACCTGAAGTTATATATGTTATTATGTTATGTTAAATGGGGATATGACTGTTAAGCTAAAAAGGGAGGATTGTGGTGTATGTAACCTGTTCCACCTTAAGAGAACTTAAGCCTGTTCCACCTTAAGAGATGTACTACTTTCTCTGGCTGCTGTATACGTAATACCGGTGGTGACCACCGGTATATAAGCACTGTGTAGTAATATTGTATTTTAGTATAGTCCTGACCTCCAACTAGTAAAGACCTGTTGAACTTTAATCTTGTAGTCTGTGTTAGTAATTACAACTAGAACACTCAGACTTAACACAACGGGCATCAGGGCGGTGCTGAGGCACAGGCCGGAAGGATGGAAGAAACAGGCAGACCGAGTCAAGCAATGCACGTCACAGCTTTATTTACAAAGAAGGCTTCACGCCAGTTACAAGTTTGCTTGTTTTTCTCCTTTCCCTGTTCAAGGGTTAAAGATAGTCACAGGCGGCGGGGGGGGCCAGATGCGGCAGAATTAAAATACAAAATAAATTAAGAGGAAGGTCAAATTCCTGGTAAGAAAGGAACGGCTCGTTCGCAAAACATCCCAGAGACAAAAATACAATCGCAAACAAAGTTAATCGAAGATTAGAAGTGTTAGTCACCGAGCATGTCTGACTGGGGCCTAGTTTTTGGTGGCGCCTGTTTTTGGGTAAGTTCAGGGGTCACCGAACATGTCTGACTGGGGCCTTGCTTTTGGTGGAGCCTGTTTTTGGCCAAGTTCAGGGGTCACTGAGGTAACCTGACTGGGGCCTAGCTTTTGGAAGAGCTTGTTTTAGGCAAGATTTGGTTAGGGAGACATGGCGGTGGGTGGGGGGGTGGCGGGGGGGAATGACATGTTGTTATCGCCTAGGAGCTGAGGTTTGACCTATATGGAGTTTAAAGAGTTTTGTGTTGTGTGTAGGAGTTAAAACTGGGCCATGTTTGCTTCGTAGCACTTAAAGCCTTGGCCTACTTTCAACCTGGCTCCCCCAGCAGTCGTTGCCCTGGTTAGCAGCCCACCACGGAAGCCGACAATTGTTCGGTGACCGACCTGTGACCCACAGGAATAGAGGGAGGTGGAGGAGGAAAGGAGAAAACAAAATTCACGGTAAACGGTTTAAAAACAAAGTATCTCAGGATTAACGTCAACCAAAGTTTGCATCCGAATATTCCCCAACAACAACAACAACAACTTGTATTTAAACAGCGCCTTCGACGTCGGAGAAACGTCCCAAGGCGTTTCAATGGAGCGTACATCAAACAAAGCCACTTAAGGAGACATTAGGGCAGGTGACCAAAAGCTGGGTCAAAGAGGTAGGTTTTAAGGAGCATCTTAAAGGAGGAGAGAGAGGCGGAGAGGTTTAGGCAGGGAATTCCAGAGCTTAGGTTCTCAGGCAACTGAAGGCACGGCCGGCAATGGTGGAGCGATGGAAATCGGGGCCAGAATCGGAGGAGCGCAGAGATCTCGGGGGGTTGTAGGGGCTGGAGGAGGTTACAGAGATAGGGAGGGTTGTAGGGTCTGGAGGTGATTACAGAGATAGGGAGGGTTGTAGGGTCTGGAGGAGGTTACAGAGATAGGGAGGGTTGTAGGGACTGGAGGAGGTTACAGAGATAGGGAGGGTTGTAGGGGCTGGAGGGGGTTACAGAGATAGGGAGGGTTGTAGGGACTGGAGGAGGTTACAGAGATAGGGAGGGTTGTAGGGGCTGGAGGAGGTTACAGTTATAGGGAGGGTTGTAGGGGCTGGAGGAGGTTACAGAGATAGGGAGGGTTGTAGGGGCTGGAGGTGATTACACAGATAGGGAGGGTTGTAGGGACTGGAGGAGGTTACAGAGATAGGGAGGGTTGTAGGGGCTGGAGGAGGTTACACAGATAGGGAGGGTTGTAGGGGCTGGAGGAGGTTATAGTTATACGGAGGTTTGTAGGGCTAGAGGAGGTTACAGAGAAAGGGAGCGTTGTAGGGCTGGAGGAGGTTACAGAGATAGGGAGGTTTGTAGGGGCTGGAGGAGGTTATAGAGATAGGTAGTGTTGTAGGTGCTGGAGGAGGTTATAAGATAGGGAGGGTTGTTGGGGCTGGAGGAGATTACAGAGATAGGGAGGGTTGTAGGGGCTGGAGGAGGTTACGGAGATAGGGATGGTTGTAAGGGCCAGAGGAGGTTACAGAGATAGGGAGGGTTGTAGGGACTGGAAGAGGTTATGGAGATAGGGAGGGGGAGCGAGGGCCATGGAGGGATTTGAACGGGAGGATGGAGAATTTTAAAATCGAGGCGATGCCGGACAGGGAGCCAATGTAGGTCAGCGAGCACAGGGGGTGATGGGTGAACGGGACTTGGTGCGAGTTAGGACACGGGCAGCCGAGTTTTTGATGAGCTCAAGTTTACGTAGGGTTGAATGTGGGAGGCCGGCCAGGAGTGCGTTGAAACAGTCGAGACTGGAGGTAACAAAGGCATGGAGGAGGGTTTCAGCAGCGGATGAGCTGCGGCAGGGGCGGAGATGGACGATGTTAAGGAGGCAGGATTCAGCGGTCTTGGCGGCGGAGCGGAGATGGGAGTCGGCAGCTCAGCTCAGGGCCAAAGAGGACGGCAGGAGGCTGCGAACAGTCCGGTTCAGCCTCAGACGGTTGCCAAGAGGGAGAGGGATGGGAGTCGGTGGCTGAGGCAGGGGGGGATGGAATTAGTGGCTTACAGTTCCGACCACGGCAGATATCCAGAGCCTCCCTCCGCTCCCGGCAAGGGTGGGACTCGATTAATCTCGCCATGGCAACCAAGCACCCACTCCGAAACCAGACCAAAAAAAAACCCCCACAGCCAAGCAGTCGGGGTAACAGTCGCACGAGAGTACGATTAGAAAGTTTGGTTCCCACACCCCCTCACCTTTTACCCTTTTAGGATCTAATCCCTCACAACCCCCCCCCCCCCACCCCCGCCTCGTGACACGGGTGGCCAGCTTGAGGACATAGAACACTCCATTAGTTGCAACACAGGGGAGGAAGGTAATGGTTCTATTTTCGAGCAAGTGGGCAACACATTTAACACCAACCCCGCCCAACCCCCCCGTTGACTAAACAGATGGCGTTGGGCTATTATAAAGATGACGCCTTTCAAAATAAAACTCCTAAAAAAAACTGACTGAGTTATTTCTCGTTACAGACCCGCTCCTGGCTGGCGAGAACGATGATCCTTTGAGAAGGCGGAGCAACGGGGAAGCTTTTTTTAAGGGTCATCTGGAGTGCAATCGCTACGTCAAGTTTGACCTAAGCGGTTGTAGTGGGGAATGGGGTGGGGAGCAATGTTCCCTTTTATTTTTGTTAGGGCTGGACGGCCCGTTCACCTACAAAACTTTCCACTGAAAGAGCCACTGAGAGGTGCACAGCTTAGAGGGAATGTTGGTGGGGACTAGTAACGGGGGAAAAGGGGGGCATCTCCTCTTCCCTGGCCCTACTACCCAAGAGCTCTACACTCCCCACCCAAGCCCCGCTCTATTAGCATTCTCCCCCCCCATCGCGCAAATACTGCCCTCTGGGACTCCCCAAAATGGATGCAGGGTCTCATCAGCCCCCTCCCTCATCATGGGACGAAAGCAGACACGCCCCTCTCTGGAGCAGAAACCCGTATCCGCCACGGGGAGGGGGGCAGGGATCTGAGGGGAGGGGAAGGGGGCAAGGTGGGGGGTGGTGAGCGGAGGACAGGATGGGGTGGGGGGGGAAAGAGGCCGTGGGGGGTGGTGTGGGTACTGAGCTCCATCGCCTACGCCACATCGGGGCAAATGGGTAACGAGGGGAGGAAGGGAGGAAGGGGGCGGGGCAAGTAAAGAAACCAAAATAGGAAATTCAGGGTCCTACGTTATGGCAAGTCCAGTTCGATATCCACGAGAGGACTAGGCCTCTGTAAGTCGGTCGTCTTGTAAATTCAACCCCTACCCAACAGCCCCCCTTCCCCCCCAACCCCTGACCACCGGAGGTCTTCATGCTCCGGAATCTCCCAGCAGGCATCTGCTGCCAAGGCTTCGATCGGACGTTGTGTCTGTAAAAATTTCCCTCTTCTCTCTTGCTCTCGTTGGCGCAATCTTCTCCTGGAACTAACGGGAAAGAAGATTCTTTATTGATGCGACAACAGGTCAGGCATTATAGAATGACACAACGTAGTAAGGAGGCCCTTCGGCCCGTCGTGGCTGTGCCGGCTCTTTGGACGAGCTCTCCAATTAATCCCACTCCCCCTTGCTCTCTCCCCGTAGCCCTGCAATTTTTTCCTTTTCAAGTATTTATCCGATTCCCTTTTGAAAGTTACTATTGGATCTGCTTCCACCGCCCTTTCAGGCAGCGCATTCCAGATCACAACAACTCGCTGCGTAAAATACATTCTCCTCATCTCCCCCTCTGGTAGTTTGGCCTATCACCTTAAATCTGTGTCCTCTGGTTACTGACCCTCCTGCCACTGGAAAGAGTTTCTCCCTACCTACTCTATCAAAACTCTTTCGTGATTTTGAACACCTCAATTAAATCTCCTCTTAACCTTCTCTGCTCTAAGGAGAACAACCCCAGCTTCTCCAGTCTCTCCACATCGCTGAAGTCCCTCATCCCTAGTACCATTCTGGTCAATCTCCCCTTCACCTTCTCTGCTCTAAGGAGAACAGCCCCAGCTTCTCCAGTCTCTCCACGTAACTGAAGTCCCTCATCCCTGGTACCATTCTGGTCAATCTCCCCCTTAACCTTCTCTGCTCTAAGGAGAACAACCCCAGCTTCTCCAGTCTCTCCACATCACTGAAGTCCCTCATCCCTGGTACCATTCTGGTCAATCTCCCCTTAACCTTCTCTGCTCCAAGGAGAACAACCCCAGCTTCTCCAGTCTCTCCACATAACTGGGAACATAGGAACAGGAGGAGGCCATTCATCCCCTCGAGCCTGTTCTGTTGTAGAATCAGAGAATGGTTACAGCACAGAAGGAGGCCATTCGGCCCGTCGAGTCCGTGCCGGCTCTCTGCAAGAGCACTTCAGCTAGTCCCACTCCCTGCCCTTTCCCCGTAGCCCTGCAATTTTTTTTCCTTCAGGTACTTATCCAATTCCCTTTTGAAAGCCGTGATTGAATCTGCCTCCACCACCCTTTCAGGCAGAGCATTCCAGGTCCTAACCACTCGCTGCGTGAAAAAGTTTCTCCTCATGTCGCCTTTGGTTCTTCTGGCAATCACCTCAAATCTGTGTCCTCTGGTTCTCGACCCTTCCACCAATGGGACCAGTTTCTCACTATCTACTCTGGCCAGACCCCTCATGATTTTGAACACCTCTATCAAATCTCCTCTCAATCTTCACTGCCTTCAGGAGAACAACCCCAGTTTCTCCAGTCTCTCCACATCACTGAAGTCCCTCATCCCCGGTACCATTCTGGTCAATCTCCCCTTAACCTTCTCTGCTCTAAGGAGAACAACCCCAGTTTCTCCAGTCTCTCCATGTAACTGAAGTCCCTCATCCCTGGTACCATTCTGGTCAATCTCCTCTCAACCTTCTCTGCTCTAAGGAGAACAACCCCAGCTTCTCCAGTCTCTCCACATCACTGAAGTCCCTCATCCCTGGTACCATTCTGGTCAATCTCCCCTTAACCTTCTCTGCTCTAAGGAGAACAACCCCAGCTTCTCCAGTCTCTCCACATCACTGAAGTCCCTCATCCCTGGTACCATTCTGGTCAATCTCCCCTTAACCTTCTCTGCTCTAAGGAGAACAACCCCAGCTTCTCCAGTCTATCCACATCACTGAAGTCCCTCATCCCTGGTACCATTCTGGTCAATCTCCCCTTTACACTCTCTGCTCTAAGGAGAACAACCCCAGTTTCTCCAGTCTCTCCACATAACTGAAGTCCCTCATCCCCGGTACCATTCTGGTCAATCTCCCCCTTAACCTTCTCTGCTCTAAGGAGAACAACCCCAGTTTCTCCAGTCTCTCCATGTAACTGAAGTCCCTCATCCCTGGTACCATTCTGGTCAATCTCCTCTCAACCTTCTCTGCTCTAAGGAGAACAACCCCAGCTTCTCCAGTCTCTCCACATCACTGAAGTCCCTCATCCCTGGTACCATTCTGGTCAATCTCCCCTTAACCTTCTCTGCTCTAAGGAGAACAACCCCAGCTTCTCCAGTCTCTCCACATCACTGAAGTCCCTCATCCCTGGTACCATTCTGGTCAATCTCCCCTTAACCTTCTCTGCTCTAAGGAGAACAACCCCAGCTTCTCCAGTCTCTCCACATCACTGAAGTCCCTCATCCCTGGTGCCATTCTGGTCAATCTCCCCTTAACCTTCTCTGCTCTAAGGAGAACAATCCCAGCTTCTCCAGTCTCTCCACATCACTGAAGTCCCTCATCCCTGGTACCATTCTGGTCAATCTCCCCTTAACCTTCTCTGCTCTAAGGAGAACAACCCCAGCTTCTCCAGTCTCTCCACATAACTGAAGTCCCTCATCCCTGGAACCATTCTGGTAAATCTTTTCTGCACCCTCTCTAAGGCCTTCACATCCTTCCTAAATTGTGGTGCCCAGAATTGCACACAATACTCCAGTTGGGGCCGAACCAGTGTTTTATAAAAGTTTATCATAATTTCCTTGCTTTTGTACTCTCTGCCTCTATTTATGAAGCCCAGGATCCCGGAAGCTTTTTAACCACTTTCTCAACCTGTCCTGCCACCTTCAGCGATTTGTGCACATATACCCCCAGGTCTCTGTACACCCCCTTTAGAATTGTACCCTTTACTTTATATTGCCTCTCCTCATTCTTCCTACCAAAATGTATCACTTTGCACTTTTCTGCGTTAATCTTCATCTGCCACATGCCCGCCCATTCCACCAGCCTGTCCATGTCCTCTTGAAGTCCATCACTCTCCCCCTCACTGTTCACTCGACTTCCAAGTTTTGTGTCATCTGCAAATTTTGAAAGCTCCAATTGACCCCCAGCCACAACAGCATTTGGGGGGGGGGGGCGAGAGACTTCCAGATTTCCACTAACCCTTTGTGTGAAGAAGTGCTTCCTGACATCACCCCTGGCTTTAATTTTAAGGTGATGCCCCCTTGTTCTGGACTCCCCCCACCAAGGAAATAGTTTCTCTCTCTCTATCTACCCTATCGACTCCTTTAATCATCTTAAGCACCTCGATTAGGTCACCCCTTAACCACAGAATGACACAGCGGAGAAGGAGGCCTTTCGGCCTATCATGCCTATGCCTTTGCCGGCTCCTTAGGTGGCGCTCTCCAATTAAGCCCGCTCCCCTGCTCTTTCTCCATTGCCCTGCAAATGTATAGATACACCACATAATAAGGCACCTACCAGTTTAGTTAATGTTGCACCACGCAGTTCGATGAGTTGACATAATCCGCTCCATCCTCTTCCTCGCTGTCCTTATCAATCTCTAAGGAAGGGGAAAGGGATCGAAAGCTGACAAAAAATTGGCAAGTTCCCATGTTCAATCATGGCCGCTTCCGCCGGGGTGAAAGGTCACGGGCCGAGCCAGACCCCCCCCCCCTCCACCCCATCTCGGGGGTTCCAGTTCCTCCCCCCTGCACTCCGAGTGGCCATCATTTGCGGGGATTGTTGGCGAGATGTTCGACTCTGTGAGGCATCTCAGTCCCAGCTCAGCGGGAGGTCGAGGCGAGCCCCTTTCCACAGGCTGAGATCAGGCTCACTCAGCACTAGGCCGGGGGGGGGGGGAGGTGTGTGTGTGTGTGTGGGTGGGGGGTGTGTGTGGGGGTGTGTGTGGGTGTGGGTGTTAGTGTGTGTGTTAGTGTGTGTGTGTGTGTGTGTTAGTGTGTGTGTGTGTGTTAGTGTGAGTGAGTGAGTGAGTGAGGTGAGTGAGTGAGTGTGTGTGTGTGTGTGTGTGAGTGTGAGAGTGTGTTAGTGTGTGTGTGCGTG
>NW_028225179.1:42563147-42568147 GCF_052327205.1 Somniosus microcephalus
TTAAAGTTATATTTAAAGTTAAAGTTTAAAGTTAAAGTTAAAGTTAAAGTTAAGATTAAAGTTAAATTTAAAGTTAAAAGTTAAAGTTAATATTTATAGTTAAAGTTAAAATTTAAAGTTATAGTTAAAGTTAAAGTTAAATTTGTATTATGTTTAAAGTTTAAATTTAAAGTAAGTTAATTAGTTATTAAATTTAAGATTTAAAGTTAAAGTTAAGTTAAAATAAATTAAAGTTATAGTTAAAGTTAAATAGTTAATTAAAGTAAGTATAGTTAAGTTATTAGAGTTAAAGTAATTAAGTTAAGTTAAAAGTTAAATTAAGTAAGTTATATTTAAAGTTTAAAGTTAAAGTTTAAAGTTTAGTTAATAGTTAAAGTTTAAAGTTAAAGTTAATAGTAATTTAAGTTAAAGTTATAAATTTAAAGTTTATAGTTAAAGTTAAAGTAAAGTTTAAGATTTAAAGTTAAATTTAAAGTTAAATTAAGAGTAAGTAAAAGTTAAATTAAAGTTTAAAGTTATAGTTAAAGTATAAGTTAAAGTATTAAGTTAAAGTTAGAAGTTTGAATTAAAGTAAATTTTAAAGTTTAATTTAAAGTATAAGTTAAGATTTAAAGATTTATATTAAATTAAAGTTAAAGTTTAAGTTATTACAGTAATAAGTTAAAAGTAAATTAAAGTTAAAGTTACAGTTAACGTTAAAGTATCAAATCTTAAATTTAAACTTTAATTCAGTTAAAGTTAAAGTTAAATTAAATTTAAGTATTTAAAGTTAAAAGTTATAAGTTAAATTTTCATAAGTTTAAAGTTAAATTTAAAGTAACATTTAAAGTATCTAATTTAAAGTTAATTTAACATTAAATTAAAATTAAAGTTAAAGTTAAAATTAAAGTTAAAAGTTACTTAAATTTCAATTAAAGTTAACTAAGTTAAATTAAATTAAATTTTAAGTTAAATTAAATTAACTTATATTAACTTAAACTATTAATATTAAACAGTTTAAAATTAAATTATAAAATTAAAAGTTAAATTACTAAGAGTTCAACTTAAATTAAAGTACGAATTAAGCTAATAGCATAGCCCTAACTAGCTAGACCTAGCACCTTTAAAGTATTAAAGTAAAAGTAACAATTAAATTACATTATCCTAAACCTTAACAGTTGAAATTAATTTCAATTAAGTAATAGAGTTTAAACTTATAACAAGTAGGCTTTTATTAATAAAAGAATACGAGCATGCCTTTGCTGGTAGACCGATCCTTAAAGCCAGGGGGACTGGAGGTCAATCACCTTTATACCTGGGCTTAGGGGTGGAGACAGGGGCGGAGCCAGCTGAGGCATGCCCAGACATGTTCTGTACAGGCAGATTAGTGGTTTACCACATTCACCCTTGTTTAAAATGAGTCCGGAGGGTGAAGTGTCTTAGAAGTTCGTATAGGCAAGTCTCTCCGGGGGTCTTGTCTGCCATAGTGATCGTCGTGGTGCCGGCTGCGGCGGTTCTTTTCCCGTGGCCGTTTCCCGCATGGGCCGGAGCACCGGCGTGTCGTCTTCGTGGGTGCAGGGTCGGTGGGTGTATAAGGGTGGGTCACAGGGCCCTGGCATGCCGTCTACTTG
Source organism: Somniosus microcephalus (assembly GCF_052327205.1). Classification (NCBI taxonomy): domain Eukaryota; kingdom Metazoa; phylum Chordata; class Chondrichthyes; order Squaliformes; family Somniosidae; genus Somniosus; species Somniosus microcephalus. Next base: position 42,564,758 of record NW_028225179.1, read on the forward strand.
GGTTAGATGTGATTCCCTTCTAGGGTGTGTCGTGGGTAATGGTAGTTGGTAATGGTAATGGGTAGTGGGTAATGGTGTTTTCGGTGGCACCTGAGGGTGCGAGGTCTCGTATGGAGACCGTGTCCTCCCGCCCGTCAGGATACGCCATGTATGCATATTGTGGGTTGGCATGGAGGAGGTGGACCCTTTTGATCAGGGGGTCTGTTTTATGGCTCCTCACGTGTTTCCTGAGCAAGACGGCCCTGGAGACGTCAGCCATGGTGGTAGCGATGTCCCCGAGGTGGATTTCCTAGGAAGACGAACATTTTCTCGTGAGGGTGGCGTTCGTGGTGTACAGAGTAGTGACCGTATGGAGTGAAGCGCATCGGGGAGGACCGCATCGGGGAGGACTTCTTGCCAGCGGGAGGTTGGAGGCCTCTGGACTTTAAGGCTAGCATGGCGGTTTTCCACACTGTCGCGTTCTCCCTTTCTACTTGTCCGTTACCCCGGGGGTTGTAGCTGGTGGTCCTGCTCGTGGCTATCCCTTTTTCGAGCAGGTACTGGCGCAGCTCGTCGCTCATGAACGACGAGCCCCTGTCACTATGGATGTAGCTGGGAAAACCAAATATGGCGAAGAGGTCATTGAGACATTTGATGACTGTGGCGCTGGTCATGTCCGGGCAGGGGATAGCCAACAGGAAACGGGAGTACTCGTCAATGATGTTGAGGAAGTACGCGTTGCGGTCAGAGGAGGGGAGGGGCCCTTTAAAATCTACGCTTAGGTGCTCGAAGGGCGGTGGCTTTTATCAGGTGCGCCCTGTCTGGCTATAAAAGTGCGGTTTGCATTCGGCACAGACTTGGCAGTTCCTGGTCATGGTCCTGACCTCCTCGATGGAGTAAGGCAGGTTGCGGACCTTAATGAAGTGGAAAAACCTGGTGACCCCCGGGTGGCAGAGATCATTGTGGAGGGCCCGTAGCCTATCGACCTGTGCGTTGGCACATGTTCCACGGGATAGGGCATCCGGGGGCTCATTAAGTTTCCCAGGCCGGTATAAGATATCATAATTGTAGGTGGATAATTCGATCCTCCACCGCAATATCTTGTCGTTTTTGATTTTGCCCCTCTGCTTGTTATTGAACATAAATGCTACTGATCGTTGGTCAGTGAGCAGGGTGAAGTGTTTACCAGCCAGGTAATGCCTCCAATGCCGTACAGCCTCCACTATAGCCTGGGCCTCCTTTTCGACTGAGGAGTGTCTAATTTCGGGGCCCTGGAGGGTTCGTGAAAAGAAGGCCACGGGTCTCCCCGCCTGGTTAAGGGTTGTGGCCAGGGCGAAGTCAGAGGCATCGCTCTCCACTTGGAAAGGGATGGACTCATCCACGGCGTGCATTGTAGCCTTTGCAATGTCCTCTTTATGTGGGTGAAGGCTGCACGGGCCTCTGCCGCCAGGGGGAAGGAGGTTGACTTGATAAGGGGCCGGGCTTTGTCCGCGTAATTGGGAACCCATTGGGCATAATAAGAGAAAAACCCCAGACATCTCTTCAGGGCTTTGAGGCAGTGAGGCAGGGGTAGTTCCAGAAGGGGCGCATTCGGTCGGGGTTGGGGCCGATGACTCCGTTTTCCACTACACAGCCAAGGATAGCGAGGCGGGTGGTGCGAAACATACACTTTTCTTTGTTGTATGTCAAATTTAAGCGCTGGGCTGTTCGGAGGAATTTTTCTAGATTGGCGTCATGGCTCTGCTGGTCATGGCCGCAGATGGTGACATTGTCCAGGTAGGGAAAAGTGGCCTGCAGTGCGTTCTGGTCAACCATCCGGTCCATCTCCCTTTGGAAGACTGAGACCCCGTTGGTGACGCCGAAGGGGACTCTGAGGAAGTGGTAGAGGCGGCTGTTTGCCTCGAAGGCAGTATACTGGTGGTCTTCAGGCCTGATAGGGAGTTGGTGTATGCCGACTTCAGGTTAATGGTCGAGAATACCCGGTACTGTGCAATCTGATTGACCATATCAGATATGCGGGGAAGGGGGTATGCGTCTAATTGGGTATACCTATTGATTGTTTGACTGTAGTCAATGACCAGGCGCTGTTTCTCGCCGGTCTTCACGGCCACTACTTGGGCTCGCCATGGGCTGGTGCTGCCCTCGATAATCCCCTCCCGCAGGAGTCTCTCTACTTCTATTTTAATGAAGCTTCTATCCCCGGCACTGTACCGCCTGCTTTTTGTTGTGATGGGCTTGCAGTCGTGGGCGAGATTAGCAAACAACGGGGGGGGGGGCTGACTTTCAGGGTGGATAGGCTGCATAATGTGCGTGGCGGTTGTTTTAAATTTTGCCGGCTGCAGACTGTAAGTGGGGGCAGGGGCCCGCCGTACGCCATCGTGACACTCTCTAGGTGGCACTGGAAATCCAGTCCCAGTAGCACAGCAGCGCAAAGCTGTGGCAGGACAAGGAGTTTAAAGTCTTTGTACTCTGTGCCCATTACTGTCAGGGTCGCTACACAGTAGCTGCCGACGTCCGCCGTATGGGACTTGGAGGCCATAGAGACCCGGTGGCACTGATAGGAGTAGCGTCACACCGTGTCGGGGTGGATAAAGCTCTCCGTGCTCCCGCAGTCAAATAGGCAGTTTGTTGCGTGACCGTTTACCTTGATGTCCATCGTGGACCTGGCCAGTTGGTGAGGCCTGGATTGGTCCAGGATGATGGAGGCCATCGTTGAGGTCGGTGGGTCGCTGTTGTACTCACGCGAGGCAGTGGGGGGAGTCAGGGGCCTGGTCCCAAAGTGACGTCCAAGATGGCGGCCCGCATCGCTCACACGCGGCTGGTGATGTCCAAGATGGCGGCCCCGCACGGCTCACACGTGGCTGGTGGTGTCCAAGATGGCGACCTGCACGGCTCACACGCGGCGCTGCTGGAGTTGGTCGGTTTCGCCCTGCACACATTGGCATAGTGCCCCTTCTTTCCACATTTGGAGCAGATCACGTCCTTCGCTGGGCAGTGTTGTCTGGGGTGCTTGGCCTGGCCACAGAAATAGCACTTTGAGCCTCTGGACATCGCAGCTGTAGTTGGGCTGCAGGTGGGCCGTGGCGGGTGGGTGGCGTGGCGCAGGCCTGTGGCCTTACCGTGTCCCAAGATGGCGGCCCCCCCGCGACATCCACGGGGCGGGGGAGGGCCGTATGGTCGGGGGGGTAGGCATCCATGTTTCGGAGGGCCACGTCCAGCGAGTTAGCAAGGGCCACAGCCATCTGCAGGTTGAGCCCACTTTGCTCTAGCAGTCTCTGTCGAGTGTAGCTGGACCTGATGCCGGCGACGTAGGCGTCTCTGATTAGGTCATCAGTATTTTCCGCGGCCATCACCGATTTGCACTTGCAGTCCCGGCCGAGGACTCTCAGTGCCCGTAGGTATTCGTCACCG
>NW_028225179.1:42573147-42580647 GCF_052327205.1 Somniosus microcephalus
GGTGACCCCCGGGTGGCAGAGATCATTGTGGAGGGCCCGTAGCCTATCGACCTGTGCGTTGGCACATGTTCCACGGGATAGGGCATCCGGGGGCTCATTAAGTTTCCCAGGCCGGTATAAGATATCATAATTGTAGGTGGATAATTCGATCCTCCACCGCAATATCTTGTCGTTTTTGATTTTGCCCCTCTGCTTGTTATTGAACATAAATGCTACTGATCGTTGGTCAGTGAGCAGGGTGAAGTGTTTACCAGCCAGGTAATGCCTCCAATGCCGTACAGCCTCCACTATAGCCTGGGCCTCCTTTTCGACTGAGGAGTGTCTAATTTCGGGGCCCTGGAGGGTTCGTGAAAAGAAGGCCACGGGTCTCCCCGCCTGGTTAAGGGTTGTGGCCAGGGCGAAGTCAGAGGCATCGCTCTCCACTTGGAAAGGGATGGACTCATCCACGGCGTGCATTGTAGCCTTTGCAATGTCCTCTTTTATGTGGGTGAAGGCTGCACGGGCCTCTGCCGCCAGGGGGAAGGAGGTTGACTTGATAAGGGGCCGGGCTTTGTCCGCGTAATTGGGAACCCATTGGGCATAATAAGAGAAAAACCCCAGACATCTCTTCAGGGCTTTGAGGCAGTGAGGCAGGGGTAGTTCCAGAAGGGGGCGCATTCGGTCGGGGTTGGGGCCGATGACTCCGTTTTCCACTACACAGCCAAGGATAGCGAGGCGGGTGGTGCGAAACATACACTTTTCTTTGTTGTATGTCAAATTTAAGCGCTGGGCTGTTCGGAGGAATTTTTCTAGATTGGCGTCATGGCTCTGCTGGTCATGGCCGCAGATGGTGACATTGTCCAGGTAGGGAAAAGTGGCCTGCAGTGCGTTCTGGTCAACCATCCGGTCCATCTCCCTTTGGAAGACTGAGACCCCGTTGGTGACGCCGAAGGGGACTCTGAGGAAGTGGTAGAGGCGGCTGTTTGCCTCGAAGGCAGTATACTGGTGGTCTTCAGGCCTGATAGGGAGTTGGTGGTATGCCGACTTCAGGTTAATGGTCGAGAATACCCGGTACTGTGCAATCTGATTGACCATATCAGATATGCGGGGAAGGGGGTATGCGTCTAATTGGGTATACCTATTGATTGTTTGACTGTAGTCAATGACCAGGCGCTGTTTCTCGCCGGTCTTCACGGCCACTACTTGGGCTCGCCATGGGCTGGTGCTGCCCTCGATAATCCCCTCCCGCAGGAGTCTCTCTACTTCTATTTTAATGAAGCTTCTATCCCCGGCACTGTACCGCCTGCTTTTTGTTGTGATGGGCTTGCAGTCGTGGGCGAGATTAGCAAACAACGGGGGGGGGGCTGACTTTCAGGGTGGATAGGCTGCATAATGTGCGTGGCGGTTGTTTTAAATTTTGCCGGCTGCAGACTGTAAGTGGGGGCAGGGGCCCGCCGTACGCCATCGTGACACTCTCTAGGTGGCACTGGAAATCCAGTCCCAGTAGCACAGCAGCGCAAAGCTGTGGCAGGACAAGGAGTTTAAAGTCTTTGTACTCTGTGCCCATTACTGTCAGGGTCGCTACACAGTAGCTGCCGACGTCCGCCGTATGGGACTTGGAGGCCATAGAGACCCGGTGGCACGTGGGCATGACTGATAGGGAGTAGCGTCACACCGTGTCGGGGTGGATAAAGCTCTCCGTGCTCCCGCAGTCAAATAGGCAGTTTGTTGCGTGACCGTTTACCTTGATGTCCATCGTGGACCTGGCCAGTTGGTGAGGCCTGGATTGGTCCAGGATGATGGAGGCCATCGTTGAGGTCGGTGGGTCGCTGTTGTACTCACGCGAGGCAGTGGGGGAGTCAGGGGCCTGGTCCCAAAGTGACGTCCAAGATGGCGGCCCGCACCGCTCACACGCGGCTGGTGATGTCCAAGATGGCGGCCCGCACGGCTCACACGTGGCTGGTGGTGTCCAAGATGGCGACCTGCACGGCTCACACGCGGCGCTGCTGGAGTTGGTCGGTTTCGCCCTGCACACATTGGCATAGTGCCCCTTCTTTCCACATTTGGAGCAGATCACGTCCTTCGCTGGGCAGTGTTACATAGATACATAGAAGATAGGAGCAGGAGTAGGCCATTCGGCCCTTCGTGCCTGCTCCGCCATTCGATGAGATCATGGCTGATCCTTTAATTCAGTATCCCGTCCCCGCCTTCTCTCCGTAACCCTTAACCCCTTTTGCCCGTAGAAATATATCTAATTCCCTCTTAAATATATTTAATGAGCTGGCGTACACTGCCCTCTGTGGCAATGAGTTCCACAGGTTCACCACTCTCTGAGTGAAGAAATTCCCCCTCATCTCTGTCCTAAATGGTTTAGCCCTTATCCTTAAATTATGTCCTCTAGTTCTGTTCTCACCCGCCAAGGGAAACATTCCTTCTGCATCCAGTCTGTCTAGACCTGTCAGAATTTTATACACTTCTATGAGGTCCCCTCTCAATCTTCTAAACTCCAGTGTGTACATCCCTAAACTACATAGTCTCTCCTCATAGGTCATTCCCGCCATTCCTGGTATCAGCCTGGTGAATCGCCGCTGCACCCCCTCCATGGCAAGAACATCCTTCCTCAGATGAGGCGACCAAAACTGTACACAGTACTCGAGGTGTGGTCTCACCAGTGCCCTGTACAGCTGCAGCAAGGTATCCCTGTTCCTGTATTCTAACCCTTTTGCTATGAAGGCCAGCATACCGTTTGCCTTCTTGACCGCCTGTTGCACCTGCATGCTCGCCTTCAGTGACTGGTGTACAAGAACACCCAGGTCTCTCTGTACTTCCCCCTCTCCCAATCTATTGCCATTTAAATAATAATTTGCCCTCCCGTTCCTGCACCCAAGGTGGATAACTTCGCACTTGTCCACATTATAGTGCATCTGCCATTTATCCGCCCAATCGCCCAGTCTGTCCAAATCGCTCTGGAGCTTCCTGGTCTCTTCCTCTGAGCCCACCCCCCCTCCTAGTTTAGTGTCGTCTGCAAATTTGGAAATGCTGCATCCGACTCCCTGATCCAGGTCATTAATGTAAATTGTGAACAGCTGGGGGCCCAGGACAGATCCCTGTGGTACCCCACTTGTTACTGCCTGCCATTCAGAAAATGAGCCGTTTATTCCAACTCTCTGTTTTCTATCTGACAGCCAGTTCCCTATCCACGCCAAAACTTTCCCCTTTATCCCATGAGCCTCAATTTTCCATGCTAATCTTTTATGTGGGACCTTATCGAAGGCCTTTTGGAAGTCCAGGTACACCACATCTACTGGCTCTCCCCCATCTATTCTACCAGTTACTCCCTCAAAAAATTCCAATAGATTAGTCAAGCACGATTTACCCTTTGTAAATCCATGTTGACTCTGTCCTGGAGGACTGGAGGTAGATAAACAATGGCAAACATTTAAAGATAGAATGACAAAATTGCAAAAATTGTTTATACCAATCTGGCATAAAAGGAAATCTAAAAAGGTGACTCAACCGTGGATAACAGGGGAAATTAGAGACAGCATAAAATCCAAAGATAGGGCGTATAAAATAGCCAAAAAAAGCGCCAGAGCGGAAGATTGGGAACAGTTTAAGATAGAGCAAAGGAGGGCAAAGGGCATGATCAAGAGGGGCAAAATAGCTTACGAAAACAAGCTGGCGGAAAATATAAAAACTAACTCCAAAAGCTTTTATAAATATATCAAAAGGAAAAGACTGGTGAAAACCAAAGTTGGTCCATTGCAGTCAGATACGGGGGAATATATAATGGGAAATAAGGAAATGGCAGATCAACTAAATGCATACTTTGGGTCAGTCTTTACGAAGGAAGACACAAAAAACCTCCCTGGGATATCGGGAAAAATAGGGACATTGGCAAAGGAGGAACTGACGCAAATCAATATCTCTAAGGATATGGTGTTAAGGAAGCTAAAGGGATTGAAGGTGGACAAATCCCCAGGGCCTGATAACATGCATCCTAGGGTACTGAAGGAGGTGGCCCTAGAGATAGCGGATGCACTAAGGATGATTTTTCAGAATTCATTAGACTCGGGAACAGTGCCGATGGATTGGAGGGTAGCTAACGTTACCCCACTATTCAAAAAGGGGGGTAGGGAAAAAGCAGGTAATTACAGACCTGTAAGCCTTACATCAGTTGTGGGCAAAATGCTGGAGTCCATCATTAAGGATGAAATAGCGGAGCACTTAGCAAATGGGGACAGGATAGGACAGAGTCAACATGGATTTACAAAGGGTAAATCGTGCTTGACTAATCTATTGGAATTTTTTGAGGGAGTAACTGGTAGAATAGATGGGGGAGAGCCAGTAGATGTGGTGTACCTGGACTTCCAAAAGGCCTTCGATAAGGTCCCACATAAAAGATTAGCATGGAAAATTGAGGCTCATGGGATAAAGGGGAAAGTTTTGGCGTGGATAGGGAACTGGCTGTCAGATAGAAAACAGAGAGTTGGAATAAACGGCTCATTTTCTGAATGGCAGGCAGTAACAAGTGGGGTACCACAGGGATCTGTCCTGGGCCCCCAGCTGTTCACAATTTACATTAATGACCTGGATCAGGGAGTCGGATGCAGCATTTCCAAATTTGCAGACGACACTAAACTAGGAGGGGGGGTGGGCTCAGAGGAAGAGACCAGGAAGCTCCAGAGCGATTTGGACAGACTGGGCGATTGGGCGGATAAATGGCAGATGCACTATAATGTGGACAAGTGCGAAGTTATCCACCTTGGGTGCAGGAACGGGAGGGCAAATTATTATTTAAATGGCAATAGATTGGGAGAGGGGGAAGTACAGAGAGACCTGGGTGTTCTTGTACACCAGTCACTGAAGGCGAGCATGCAGGTGCAACAGGCGGTCAAGAAGGCAAACGGTATGCTGGCCTTCATAGCAAAAGGGTTAGAATACAGGAACAGGGATACCTTGCTGCAGCTGTACAGGGCACTGGTGAGACCACACCTCGAGTACTGTGTACAGTTTTGGTCGCCTCATCTGAGGAAGGATGTTCTTGCCATGGAGGGGGTGCAGCGGCGATTCACCAGGCTGATACCAGGAATGGCGGGAATGACCTATGAGGAGAGACTATGTAGTTTAGGGATGTACACACTGGAGTTTAGAAGATTGAGAGGGGACCTCATAGAAGTGTATAAAATTCTGACAGGTCTAGACAGACTGGATGCAGAAGGAATGTTTCCCTTGGCGGGTGAGAACAGAACTAGAGGACATAATTTAAGGATAAGGGCTAAACCATTTAGGACAGAGATGAGGGGGAATTTCTTCACTCAGAGAGTGGTGAACCTGTGGAACTCATTGCCACAGAGGGCAGTGTACGCCAGCTCATTAAATATATTTAAGAGGGAATTAGATATATTTCTACGGGCAAAAGGGGTTAAGGGTTACGGAGAGAAGGCGGGGACGGGATACTGAATTAAAGGATCAGCCATGATCTCATCGAATGGCGGAGCAGGCACGAAGGGCCGAATGGCCTACTCCTGCTCCTATCTTCTATGTATCTATGTATCTATGTATCCTGTCCCCATTTGCTAAGTGCTCCGCTATTTCATCCTTAATGATGGACTCCAGCATTTTGCCCACAACTGATGTAAGGCTTACAGGTCTGTAATTACCTGCTTTTTCCCTACCCCCCTTTTTGAATAGTGGGGTAACGTTAGCTACCCTCCAATCCATCGGTACTGTTCCCGAGTCTAATGAATTCTGAAAAATCATCCTTAGTGCATCCGCTATCTCTAGGGCCACCTCCTTCAGTACCCTAGGATGCATGTTATCAGGCCCTGGGGATTTGTCCACCTTCAATCCCTTTAGCTTCCTTAACACCATATCCTTAGAGATATTGATTTGCGTCAGTTCCTCCTTTGCCAATGTCCCTATTTTTCCCGATATCCCAGGGAGGTTTTTTGTGTCTTCCTTCGTAAAGACTGACCCAAAGTATGCATTTAGTTGATCTGCCATTTCCTTATTTCCCATTATATATTCCCCCGTATCTGACTGCAATGGACCAACTTTGGTTTTCACCAGTCTTTTCCTTTTGATATACTTATAAAAGCTTTTGGAGTTAGTTTTTATATTTTCCGCCAGCTTGTTTTCGTAAGCTATTTTGCCCCTCTTGATTATGCCCTTTGCCCTCCTTTGCTCTATCTTAAACTGTTCCCAATCTTCCGCTCTGGCGCTTTTTTTGGCTATTTTATACGCCCTATCTTTGGATTTTATGCTGTCTCTAATTTCCCCTGTTATCCACGGTTGAGTCACCTTTTTAGATTTCCTTTTATGCCAGATTGGTATAAACAATTTTTGCAATTTTGTCATTCTATCTTTAAATGTTTGCCATTGTTTATCTACCTCCAGTCCTCCCAGGAACGTTGTCCACTCAGACCTACTCAGTTCCCGTCTCATGGCATCATAATTCCCCTTGTTTAAATTCAGGACCTTAGTCTCTGAGTCAATTTCTTCGCTCTCCATTTCGAGTGAGAAATCGATCATGTTATGATCGCTCTGACCCAAGGGTCCCCGTACAACAAGATTACTGATTAGTCCCTTCTCATTGCACAGTACCCAGTCCAATATAGCCTGTTCCCGAGTTGGTTCCTCGACATATTGATCCAGATAACCATCCCTCAAACACTCAAGGAATTCCTCCTCCTCATTATTTTTACTGATTAGGCTAGTCCAATCTATATGTAAGTTAAAGTCACCTATGATGACAGCTGTGCTCTTATTGCACGCTTCTCTAATTTCCCTCGTGATGCCCTCCCTAACCTCTATTTTACTATTTGGAGGCCTATATACCACTCCTATTAATGTTTTTCGCCCCTCGCTATTTCTTAGCTCCACCCATATAGATTCTGTATTAACTGAGTTAATATCCTTCCTTTCAATTGCATTTATCCCCTCTTTTACTAGCAATGCTACCCCTCCTCCCTTTCTTTTTTGTCGATCCTTCCTAAATACTGAATACCCCTGTATGTTAAGCTCCCAGCCCTGCTCACCCTGCAACCATGTTTCCGTAATCCCAATGTTGTCTGGGGTGCTTGGCCTGGCCACAGAAATAGCACTTTGAGCCTCTGGACATCGCAGCTGTAGTTGGGCTGCAGGTGGGCCGTGGCGGTGGTGGCGTGGCGCAGGCCTGTGGCCTTACCGTGTCCCAAGATGGCGGCCCCCGCGACATCCACGGGGCGGGGAGGGCCGTATGGTCGGGGGGGTAGGCATCCATGTTTCGGAGGGCCACATCCAGCGAGTTAGCAAGGGCCACAGCCTTCTGCAGGTTGAGCCCACTTTGCTCTAGCAGTCTCTGTCGAGTGTAGCTGGACCTGATGCCGGCGACGTAGGCGTCTCTGATTAGGTCATCAGTATTTTCCGCGGCCATCACCGATTTGCACTTGCAGTCCCGGCCGAGGACTCTCAGTGCCCGTAGGTATTCGTCACCGGATTCCCCGGGTCGCTGTTTGCGGGTAGCCAGGAGGTGTCTAG
>NW_028225179.1:42585647-42591104 GCF_052327205.1 Somniosus microcephalus
TCTGAGGAAGGATGTTTTTGCCATGGAGGGAGTGCAGCAAAAATTCACCAGACTGATACCTGGGATGGCAGGAATGACGTATGAAGAGAGATTGGGTCAATTAGGCTTGTAGTCGCTAGAGTTTAGAAGAATGAGAGGGGATCTCATTTCTTTGGGCTTTAAACTAATTAGTGGGGGGGAGGTTTCTAGAGAGCAAATAATAAAAATGACTACGGAGAAGGTCATAGACTTAGGTAGCAGTGGGGAAATTAAAAAACAGAGCGTGTCAGGAAGGGACAGAAGGTATGGAGTAAAAGGTAAAGTAGTAAAAGGGGAAAAAGCAGGAACTAAGTGTCACAAAACATATTTGAAAGTTCTTTATCTGAATGCACGTAGCATTCGTAACAAAATGGATGAGTTAATGACACAAATAACTACATATGGGTATGATCTTGTGGCCATTACAGAAACATGGCTGCAGGGTGACCATGACTGGGAATTAAATATACCAGGTTATTTAACAATCAGGAAGGACAGGCAGGAAGGAAGGGCAGGTGGGGTGGCTATGTTAATAAAGGAAGGAATCACTGTAATGCAGAGAAATGATATTGGGTCAAAGGATCAGGATAGTGAAACAGTTTGGGTGGAGATACGGAATAATAAGGGGAAAAAAACACTAGTGGGCATAGTCTATTGGCCTCCGAACAGTTGCAACTCTGTTGGATGGAGTATTAATCAGGAAATAGTTGAGGCTTGTAATAAGGGAACAGCTATAATTATGGGGGATTTTAACTATCATATTAACTGGACAAATCAAATTGGGCAGGGCAGCCTTGAGGATGAGTTCATTGAGTGTATTAGGGATGGGTTTCTTGAGCAGTATGTAACTGAACCGACCAGGGGGCAAGCAACCTTAGATTTGGTCCTGTGTAATGAGACAGGATTAATTAAAAATGTCCTAGTAAAGGGTCCCCTTGGAATGAGTGACCATAACATGGTTGAATTCCATATTCAATTAGAGGGTGAGAAGGTTGCATCTCAAACAAGCGTGCTGAGCTTGAATAAAGGAGACTATGAAGGTATGAGAGCGGAATTGATTAGAGTGGACTGGGAAAATAGATTAAAGGGTAAGACGGTACATGATCCGAGTGGTGTACATTTAAGGAGTTATTTTACAACTTCTAAAAAATATATATTCCGCTGAGGAAAAAAGGGTGTAAAAGAAAAGATAGCCATCCGTGGCTAAGTAAAGTAATTAAGGATAGTATCCGACTAAAAACAAGGGCATATAAGGTAGCCAAATCTAGTGGGAGGATAGAAGATTGGGATGTCTTTAAAAGACAGCAAAAAATAACTAAAAGATTGATTAAGAAAGGGAAGATAGATTATGAAAGTAAATTAGCAAAAAATATAAAAACAGATAGCAAAAGTTTCTATAGTTATATAAAAAGTAAAAGGGTGGCTAAAGTAAATGTTGGTCCCTTAGAGGATGAGACCGGGAAATTAATGGTGGGAAACATGGAGATGGCAAAAACGCTGAACAATTATTTTGTATCAGTCTTTACGGTAGAGGACACTAAGAATATCCCAACACTAGACAAACAGGGGGCTCTAGGGGGGGAGGAGCTAAATACAATTAAAATCACTAAGGAAGTGGTACTTGGTAAAATAATGGGACTCAAGGCGGATAAATCCCCTGGACCTGATGGCTTACATCCTAGGGTCTTGAGGGAAGTGGCGGTAGGGATTGTGGATACATTGGTAATAATTTTCCAAAACTCCCTGGACTCAGCAAAGGTCCTGGCAGATTGGAAAACTGCTAATGTAACACCCTTATTTAAAAAGGGTAGTAGGCAGAAGCCTAACATCTGTGGTTGGTAAAATTTTAGAGTCCATTATTAAGGAGACAGTAACGGGACATTTGGATAAACGTAATTTAATAGGACAAAGTCAGCATGGTTTTAGGAAGGGGAAGTCATGTTTGACAAATTTGCTGGAGTTCTTTGAGGAAGTATCATATAGGGTGGATAAAGGGGAACCAGTGGACGTAGTGTATTTAGACTTCCAAAAGGCATTTGACAAGGTGCCACACAAAAGATTATTGCTCAAGATAAAAAATCATGGGATTGGGGGTAATATTCTGGCATGGGTGGAGGATTGGCTATCTAACAGAAAGCAGAGAGTTGGGATAAATGGTTCATTCTCAGACTGGCAATCAGTAACTGGTGGTGTTCCGCAGGGGTCAGTTCTGGGTCCCCAACTCTTTACAATCTATATTAACGATTTGGAGGAGGGGACCAAGTGTAACATATCAAAGTTTGCAGATGATACAAAGATGGGAGGGAAAGTAGTGAGTGAGGAGGACATAAAAACCTGCAAACTAACATAGACAGGCTAAATAAGTGGGCAGAGATTTGGCAGATGGAATACAATACTGGAAAGTGTGAGGTTATGCACTTTGGCAGGAAAAATCATAGAGCAAGTTATTATCTTAATGGCAAGAAACTGGAAAGTACTGTAGTACAAAGGGATCTGGGGGTCCTGGTGCACGAAACTCAAAAAGTTAGTATGCAGGTGCAGCAAGTGATCAAGAAGGCCAATGGAATGTTGGCTTTTATTGCTAGGGGGATAGAATATAAAAACAGGGAGGTATTGTTGCAGTTGTACAAGGTATTGGTGAGACCGCACCTGGAATACTGCACACAGTTTTGGTGTCCATACTTAAGAAAAGACATACTTGCTCTCGAGTCAGTACAAAGAAGGTTCACTCGGTTAATCCCGGGGATGAGGGGGTGGACATATGAGGAGAGGTTGAGTAGATTGGGACTCTACTCATTGGAGTTCAGAAGAATGAGAGGTGATCTTATTGAAACATATAAGATTGTGAAGGGGCTTGATCGGGTGGATGTGGTGAGGATGTTCCCAATGATGGGTGAAACTAGAACTAGGGGGCATAATCTTAGAATTAGGGGCTGCTCTTTCAAAACTGAGATGAGGAGAAACTTCTTCACTCAGAGGGTAGTAGGTCTGTGGAATTTGCTGTCCCAGAAAGCTGTGGAAGCTACATCATTAAATAAATTTAAAACAGAAATAGACAGTTTCTTAGAAGTAAAGGGAATTAGGGGTTACGGGGAGTGGATAGGAAATTGGACATGAGTCTATGTTCGGAACGGTCATGGCCCTGTGGGTAACGGAGCGGGCCCAGGGGCCGTGTAGCCTGGTTCTGCTCCTACTTCTTGTGTTCTAATTATGTGTTAGATTTCAGAAGATGGTTCTATTCCTGTTCCTGGCTGGGGTGGAGATCACCTTTTACAGAAGGTAAGTACTGTAGAAAATATAGGGACAGTGATCTCCTGGACGAGTTTCGATCGCCTAGATGGGTCGGAGAGGAATTTCCCACATTTTTTCTCCCAAATTGGCCATTGGGTTTTTTATCTCGTTTTTTGCCTCTCCCAGGAGATCACATGGGTTCGGGAGGGATGTAGAGTGATAGTAGATTTGAGGTTAGGATCAGATCAGCCATGATCTTATTGAATGGTGGAGCAGGCTCGAGGGGCCGATTGGCCTACTCCTGCTCCTATTTCTTATGTTCTTATGTTCTTATGAAACATATAAAATTCTAACAGGACTAGGCAGACTAGATGCAGGATGTTCCCGATGGTCGGGGAGTCCAGAACCAGGGGTCACAGTCTAAGGATAAGGGGTAAGCCATTTAGGAGTGATGAGGAGGAATTTCTTCACCCAGAGAGTGGTGAACCTGTGGAATTCTCTCCCACAGAAGGCAGTTGAGGCCAATTCATTAAATATATTCAAGAAGGAGTTGGATATATTTCTAAAACTAAAGGGATCAAGAGATATGGAGAGAAAGCAGGGACAGGGTACTGAGTTTGGATGATCAGCCATGATCGCATTGAATGGCGGAGCGGGGCCGAATGGCCTACTCCTGCTCCTATCTTCTATGTTTCTATCACAAAAGGTCTTCGATCTGAAACGTTAACTCTGTTTCTCTCTCCACGGATGCTGCCTGGCTGCTGAGTTTTTCCAGCGTTTTCTGTTCTAATTTGCGCTCTCAACCAACCCTCGCTGGCCGCAACAATCTAACCTGCTGCCCGAAATCGCGCATGCGCCGCCTGGCCGGGCGTCCTCACGTGATCTGACGCTGCGCGTTGCTTCACGTCATTGGTCGCCGTGGAAACGACGTTGGTGTTGGGACGCTCCGGGATCTGAGAGTCAAAGAGCCGCTTTGTGAGGCTGCGGCTGGGCTGGAGGCACCGCCGGGGGAGGTAGGCGGCTTAAGATAAACAATAAAATTAAAAAATTAAAATAAAGTATCTAAAATAATAAAAGTCGCTGTTTACCGAGCGCAGCTGAACTTGCTGTCTGCAGCGCCGCTGATTGGCAGCTCTCCCGTCCAATCAGAGGCCGGCTGTTTGTTTCCGGTTCAGTTGTCCCGCGCGGCAGCGCGTTAGGGTTCACCGGGGGGGAGAGAGTGAGGGGGACTGAGAGAGGCCGGGCCCGGGGGGGGACTGAGAGAGGCCGGGCCCGGGGGGGGGAGAGAGAGAGGCCGGGCCCGGGGGGGGGGAGAGAGAGAGAGGCCGGGCCCGGGGGGGGGGGGAGAGAGAGTGAGAGGGGACCGAGAGAGGCCGGGCCCGGGGGGGGGGAGAAGAGAGAGTGAGAGGGGACCGAGAGAGGCCGGGCCCGAGGGGGGAGAGAGTGAGAGGGGACCGAGAGAGGCCGGGCCCGGGGAGAGAGTGAGAGGGGACCGAGAGAGGCCGGGCCCGGGGGGGGAGAGAGTGAGAGGGGACCGAGAGAGGCCGGGCCGGGGGGGGGGGGAGAGAGTGAGAGGGGACCGAGAGAGGCCGGGCCGGGGGGGGGGGGGAGAGAGTGAGAGGGGACCGAGAGAGGCCGGGCCCGGGGGGGGGGGGGAGAGAGAGAGTGAGAGGGGACCGAGAGAGGCCGGGCCCGGGGGGGGGGGGAGAGAGTGAGAGAGGCCGGCCCGGGGGGGGGGGGGGGGGAAGAGAGTGAGAGAGGCCGGGCCCGGGGGGGGGGGGGGGAAGAGAGTGAGAGAGGCCGGGCCCGGAGGGGGGGGGGGGGGGAAGAGAGTGAGAGAGGCCGGGCCCGGGGGGGGGGGGGGGAAGAGAGTGAGAGAGGCCGGGCCCGGGGGGGGGGGAAGAGAGTGAGAGAGGCCGGGCCCGGGGGGGGTGGGGAAGAGAGTGAGAGAGGCCGGGCCCGGGGGGGGGTGGGGGAAGAGAGTGAGAGAGGCCGGGCCCGGGGGGGGGGGGAAGAGAGTGAGAGAGGCCGGGCCCGGGGGGGGGGGGAGAAGAGAGTGAGAGAGGCCGGGCCCGGGGGGGGGGAAAGAGAGTGAGAGAGGCCGGGCCCGGGGGGGGGGAAAGAGAGTGAGAGAGGCCGGGCCCGGGGGGGGGGAAAGAGAGTGAGAGAGGCCGGGCCCGGGGGGGGGGAAAGAGAGTGAGAGGGGAC